>NW_027479782.1:0-65797 GCF_051014685.1 Ptiloglossa arizonensis
CCTAATCGCCGCCCAGGGTAGGGTGTTAAACGCATTGGCGATGTCCAAGGACACCGCCAATGCCACCCCACCCCGGGAGACCGCCGAGGCCGAGAGGGACCGGACGCGTCGAATCGCGTCGATCGTCGACCGGCCCTCCCGGAACCCGAACTGGCACTCCGCCAGCCCGGGCCCACCCCGCGACAGGTGCCCGACGATGCGGGCCGCCACGACTCTTTCTAGGAGCTTGCCCACATCGTCGAGCAGGCAAATCGGCCGGTACGCTGACGGAGAGTCCGCGGGCCTACCCTCTTTCCGGAGGAGGACCATTCGGGCCACCTTCCATGCGGAGGGGAATCGCCCGGCCTCCAGGCAGCGGTCGAATAGCTCCCGGAGGCCGTCACCCAGGACGTCCGCGGCCAAGACCAAGACTCGGCCGGGCACTCCCGAAGGACCCGGGGCAGTATCCTTCGCCCCGAGTCTTCGGATGGCCGCGGCAAGCTCCCCAGCCGAGACCCCCAGCTCCGCGGACCAGGTGGTCGGGTCCGCAGAGGGACGTGGCCCGCTCTCCCCCACGATCGGGAAGAGCGTGTCGACCACGTCCCTCAAGAGCTGGGGGTCGAGACCCTCGGTGATCGGGGGCGCCCATGGCCGGAGTTTATTCAGAACTATCCGGTATGGGCGCCCCCATGGATCCCGCTCGAGGGTCTCAAGGAGCTCCTTCCAGCTCTGGGCCTTGGCCCGTTTGATGGCGACCTGCAGAGCCCTCTTTCCCGCGCGATAGGACTCGTACAGTTCCGCCGCCCTAGCCCGCGCGCCGTCGTCGCCGTTCCGTCCGGCCCGACGACGCGCGCGGGTGTACTGGCGTCGGGCCCGGACGCATGCTGTCCGCAATTCCCCGATTTCGCCCGACCACCAGTACACCGCCCGACGAGGAGACCGCGGCCCGGCCCGGGGCATCGCCGCGTCGCAAATGCGCGCGACGGCGCTCCCGAGCCGAGCCACGGCCCCCTCCAGGTCGGGCAGCCTGGTCTCCCGTCGAGGCCAGGTTTCGGCCAGAGCGGCCACCACCAGGACGTCCTTGTCAAGGCGCCGAAGCGCCCATCTGCGTGGTGGTGGTGGGGCGCTACCCGCTCCCGGGCGGAGGTGTCGGTGCGGGGCCGCGGCGGCCTCGGGGGAGGTCAAGACCACGCGGATATACCGGTGGTCCGATAATGTCTCCTCCCCCACCACCACGTCCCACCCGGACACCATACGCGCGGCGCCGGGGGATCCAAACGTCAAATCCACTATGGACCCTCCCCCGCGCCGCACGCACGTCAGCTCCGACCCCCGGTTAATCAACCGGAGGTCGAAGCCCGCCGCCCAGTCGCCCAGAGCCTCGCCCCTCCGATTGGTCCTGGGGGACCCCCATGCCACAGACCAGGCATTGAAGTCCCCCAGGACCAGCACCGGCCGGGGCGCAATCCTTGTGAGGCACGCCCCCACCCCGGCCAAGTACTGCTCGAAGGCAGCAAGGCCGCAGTTGGGCGAAACGTAGCACCCCACCACGGCGACTCCCCCCCACTGGACGGCGACGAATCCCGCCCCGTTCTCCAGTAAGGAGAACGGAGGGGACCCGTCACCGCCCTGCCACACAGCCGCCACCAAGCCGGCCGCATCCCCCATCCAATGCGGATGGTCGGGGACGCGGTACGGCTCGGCGGCGACTGCCAGACCACCCCCCCACTCCGCCAGCGTCTGACACATCAGGTCCTGCGCTGCACGGCAGTGGTTGAGGTTGGCCTGCAGGAGGAGGCGGGGAGCCATTATTTGATGGCCTCCTCACCGCCTCCTGGTGGCACCTCCGTGAGGACGGCGGCGGGGCCGATGTCCACCTCCATCGCGGACACCAACGCCGTCGCCGCCTCCGACCTCTTCCTTGCGACCGTCGCGTCGGTCGCGGCCAGGTCCGCGGGCGCCGCGGCGCTCGCAGCTGGGGCCGCTCTCACCGGCGCCGGGAGCGGCCCCGGCGCCCCTCTCCTCTGCCCTCGTCGGGATGGGGGGGTACATTGCTTCCCCCCCATTCGGTGCGCGGCTGGTCTCCCCATGTCCGCACACAGCGGGCACTTGGGGGCCGCCGCGCAGTGGCTCGCGCGGTGGCCTTCGGCACCGCAGCGGTAACAAGTACCGCTGCGGTCCACCGCGGAGGTGCACCGCTGCCTGACATGGCCCGTCTCCAGACAGCGGTAGCACTGGAGTGGGCGTTGGGCGAGGACCTCGATCCTCGCCGACACCCACCCCACCACGATCCTCCCGACTGCTTCTAACTTCCGGGCAGCCGGAAGAGGGCACCGTGCCCACACCGCTCCCAGGCCGGTGGAGGACCGCCGGACCTCCCCGGTCCGGATGTCCCCCTCAGAGCAGCCACCGGCCTGGGCCAAACGTATAACGTATAACGTATAACGTATAACGTATAACGTATAACGTATAACGTATAACGTATAACGTATAACGTATAACGTATAACGTGTAACGTATAACGTGTAACGTATAACGTATAACGTATAACGTATAACGTATAACGTATAACGTATAACGTATAACGTATAACGTATAACGTGTAACGTATAACGTGTAACGTATAACGTATAACGTATAACGTATAACGTATAACGTATAACGTATAACGTATAACGTATAACGTATAACGTATAACGTATAACGTATAACGTATAACGTATAACGTATAGCGTATAACGTATAACGTATAACGTATAACGTACAACGTCTAACGTATAACGTATAACGTATAACGTATAACGTGTAACGTATAACGTGTAACGTATAACGTATAACGTATAACGTATAACGTATAACGTATAACGTATAACGTATAACGTATAACGTACAACGTCTAACGTATAACGTATAACGTATAACGTATAACGTACAACGTATAACGTATAACGTATAACGTATAACGTATAACGTATAACGTATAACGTATAACGTATAACGTATAACGTATAGCGTATAACGTATAACGTATAACGTATAACGTACAACGTATAACGATTAACGTATAACGTATAACGTATAACGTACAACGTATAACGTATAACGTATAACGTATAACGTATAACGTATAACGCATAACGTATAACGTATAACGTATAACGTATAACGTATAACGTATAACGTATAGCGTATAACGTATAACGTATAACGAATAACGTAAAACGTATGACGTATTACATATTACGTATATCGTATAACGTATAACGTATAACGTATAACGTATAACGTATAACGTATAACGTACAACGTATAACGTATAACGTATATCCTATAACGCATAACGTATAACGTATAAGGTATAACGTATAACGTATAACGTATAACGTATAACGTATAACGTATAACGTATAACGTATAACGTATAACGTATAACGTATAACGTATAACGTATAACGTATAGCGTACAACGTATAACGTATAACGTATAACGTATAACGTATAACGTATAACGTATAACGTATAACGTATAACGTATAACGTATAGCGTATAACGTATAACGTATAACGTATAACGTACAACGTATAACGATTAACGTATAACGTATAACGTATAACGTACAACGTATAACGTATAACGTATAACGTATAACGTATAACGTATAACGCATAACGTATAACGTATAACGTATAACGTATAACGTATAACGTATAACGTATAGCGTATAACGTATAACGTATAACGAATAACGTAAAACGTATGACGTATTACATATTACGTATATCGTATAACGTATAACGTATAACGTATAACGTATAACGTATAACGTATAACGTACAACGTATAACGTATAACGTATATCCTATAACGCATAACGTATAACGTATAAGGTATAACGTATAACGTATAACGTATAACGTATAACGTATAACGTATAACGTATAACGTATAACGTATAACGTATAACGTATAACGTATAACGTATAACGTATAGCGTATAACGTATAACGTATAACGTATAACGTACAACGTCTAACGTATAACGTATAACGTATAACGTGTAACGTATAACGTATAACGTGTAACGTATAACGTATAACGTATAACGTATAACGTATAACGTATAACGTATAACGTACAACGTTTAACGTATAACGTATAACGTAGAACGTATAACGTATAACGTACAACGTATAACGTATAACGTATATTCTATAACGCATAACGTATAACGTATAACGTATAACGTATAACGTATAACGTATAACGTATAACGTATAACGTGTAACGTATAACGTATAACGTATAACGTATAACGTATAACGTATAACGTATAACGTATAACGTATAACGTATAACGTATAACGTATGTCGTATAACGTATAACGTATAACGTATAACGTATAACGTATAACGTATAACGTATAATGTATAACGTATAACGTATAACGTATAACGTATAACGTATAACATATAACGTATAACGTATAACGTATAACGTATAACGTATAACGTATAACGTATAACGCATAACGTATAACGTATAACGTATAACGTATAACGTATAACGTATAACGTATAGCGTATAACGTATAACGTATAACGATTAACGTAAAACGTATGACGTATTACATATTACGTATATCGTATAACGTATAACGTATAACGTATAACGTATAACGTATAACGTACAACGTATAACGTATAACGTATATCCTATAACGCATAACGTATAACGTATAAGGTATAACGTATAACGTATAACGTATAACGTATAACGTATAACGTATAACGTATAACGTATAACGTATAACGTATAACGTATAACGTACAACGTTTAACGTATAACGTATAACGTAGAACGTATAACGTATAACGTATAACGTATAACGTATGACGTATAACGTATAACGTACAACGTTTAACGTATAACGTATAACGTAGAACGTATAACGTATAACGTATAACGTATAACTTATAACGTATAACGTATAACGTATAACGTATAACGTATAACGTATAACGTATAACGTATAACGTATAACGTATAACGTATAACGTATGACGTATAACGTATAACGTATAACGTACAACGTTCAACGTACAACGTATAATGTATAACGTATAACGTATAACGTATAACGTATAAGGTATAACGTATAACGTATAACGTATAACGTATAACGTATAACGTATAACGTATAACGTATAACGTATAACGTACAACGTTTAACGTATAACGTATAACGTAGAACGTATAACGTATAACGTATAACGTATAACGTATAACGTATGACGTATAACGTATAACGTACAACGTTTAACGTATAACGTATAACGTAGAACGTATAACGTACAACGTATAACGTATAACGTACAACGTATAGCGTATAACGTATATCCTATAACGCATAACGTATAACGTATAACGTATAACGTATAACGTATAACGTATAACGTATAACGTGTAACGTATAACGTATAACGTATAACGTATAACGTATGTCGTATAACGTATAACGTATAACGTATAACGTATAACGTATAACGTATAACGTATAACGTATAACGTATAACGTATAACGTATAACGTATAACGTATAACGTATAACGTACAACGTTCAACGTACAACGTATAATGTATAACGTATAACGTATAACGTATAACGTATAAGGTATATCGTATAACGTATAACGTATAACGTACAACGTTTAACTTATAACGTATAACGTATAACGTATAACGTACAACGTTTAACGTATAACGTATAACGTAGAACGTATAACGTATAACGTATAACGTATAACGTATAACGTATGACGTATAACGTATAACGTACAACGTTTAACGTATAACGTATGGCGTATAACGTATAACGAATAACGTATACCGTACAACGTATAACGTATAACGTATAACGTATAACGTATAACGTACAACGTTTAACGTATACCGTGTAACGAATAACGTATAACGTATATCGCATGACGTATAACATATAACGTATAACGTATAACGTACAACGTATAACGTATAACGTATATCCTATAACGCATAACGTATAACGTATAACGTATAACGTATAACGTATAACGTATAACGTATAACGTATGACGTATAACGTATAACGTACAACGTTTAACGTATAACGTATGGCGTATAACGTATAACGAATAACGTATACCGTACAACGTATAACGTATAACGTATAGCGTATAACGTATAACGTATAACGTATAACGTACAACGTATAACGTATAACGTATGACGTATAACGTATAACGTACAACGTTTAACGTATAACGTAGAACGTAGAACGTATAACGTACAACGTATAACGTATAACGTATAACGTATAACGTATAACGTATAACGTATAACGTATAACGTATGACGTATAACGTATAACGTACAACGTTTAACGTATAACGTATGGCGTATAACGTATAACGAATAACGTATACCGTACAACGTATAACGTATAACGTATAGCGTATAACGTATAACGTATAACGTATAACGTACAACGTCTAACGTATAACGTATAACGTATAACGTATAACGTACAACGTATAACGTATAACGTATAACGTATAACGTAAAACGTATAACGTATAACGTACAACGTATAACGTATAACGTATATCCTATAACGCATAACGTATAACGTATAAGGTATAACGTATAACGTATAACGTATAACGTATAACGTATAACGTATAACGTATAACGTATAACGTACAACGTTTAACGTATAACGTATAACGTAGAACGTATAACGTATAACGTATAACGTATAACGTATAACGTATAACGTATAACGTATAGCGTATAACGTATAACGTATAACGATTAACGTAAAACGTATAACGTATTACATATTACGTATATCGTATAACGTATAACGCATAACGTATAACGTATAACGTATAACATATAACGTATAACGTATAACGTATAACGCATAACGTATAACGTAAAACGTATAACGTATAACGTATAACGTATAACGTACAACGTTTAACGTATAACGTATAACGTAGAACGTATAACGTATAACGTATAACGTATAACGTATGACGTATAACGTATAACGTACAACGTTTAACGTATAACGTAGAACGTAGAACGTATAACGTATAACGTATAACGTATAACGTATAACGTATAACGTATAACGTATAACGTATAACGTATAACGTATAACGTATAACGTATAACGCATAACGTATAACGTGTAACGTAGAACGTATAACGTATAACGTATAACGTATAACGTATGACGTATAACGTATAACGTACAACGTTTAACGTATAACGTAGAACGTAGAACGTATAACGTACAACGTATAACGTATAACGTACAACGTATAACGTATAACGTATATCCTATAACGCATAACGTATAACGTATAAGGTATAACGTATAACGTATAACGTATAACGTATAACGTATAACGTATAACGTATAACGTATAACGTATAACGTATAACGTATAACGTATAACGTATAACGTATAACGTATAACGTATAACGTATAACGTATAACGTATAACGTATAACGTATAACGTATAACGTATAACGTATAACGTATAACGTATAACGTATAACGTATAACGTATAACGTATAACGTATAACGTATAACGTATAACGTATAACGTATAACGTATAACGTACAACGTTTAACTTATAACGTATAACGTAGAACGTATAACGTACAACGTATAACGTATAACGTACAACGTATAACGTATAACGTATATCCTATAACGCATAACGTATAACGTGTAACGTATAACGTATAACGTATAACGTATAACGTATAACGTATAACGTATAACGTATAACGTATAACGTATAACGTATAACGTATAACGTGTAACGTATAACGTATAACGTATAACGTATAACGTATAACGTATAACGTATAACGTATAACGTATAACGTATTACGTATAACGTATAACGTACAACGTATAACGTATTACGTATATCCTATAACGTATAACGTATAACGTATAACGTATAACGTATAACGTATAACGTATAACGTATAACGTATAACGTATAACGTATAACGTATAACGTATAACGTACAACGTTTAACGTATAACGTATAACGTAGAACGTTTAACGTACAACGTATAACGTATAACGTACAACGTATAACGTATAACGTATATCCTATAACGCATAACGTATAACGTATAAGATATAACGTATAACGTATAACGTATAACGTATAACGTATAACGTATAACGTATAACGTATAACGTATAACGTATAACGTATAACGTAGAACGTATAACGTATAACGTATAACGTATAACGTATGACGTATAACGTATAACGTACAACGTTTAACGTATAACGTATAACGTAGAACGTATAACGTACAACGTATAACGTATAACGTACAACGTATAACGTATAACATATAACGTATAACGTATAACGTATAACGCATAACGTATAACGTAAAACGTATAACGCATAACGTATAACGTATAACGTATAACGTATAACGTATAACGTATAACGTATAACGTATAACGTATAACGTATAACGTATGTCGTATAACGTATAACGTATAACGTATAACGTATAACGTATAACGTATAACGTATAACGTATAACGTATAACGTATAACGTATAACGTATAACGTATAACGTATAACGTACAACGTTCAACGTACAACGTATAACGTATAACGTACAACGTATAACTTATAACGTATAACGTATAACGTATAACGTATAACGTATAACGTATAACGTATAACGTATAACGTATAACGTATAACGTATAACGTATAACGTATAACGTATAACGTATAACGTATAACGTATAACGTATAACGTATAACGTATAACGTATAACGTATAACGTATAACGTATAACGTATAACGTATAACGTATAACGTATAACGTATAACGTATAACGTATAACGTATAACGTATAACGTATAACGTATAACGTATAACGTATAACGTATAACGTATAACGTATAACGTATAACGTATAACGTATAACGTATAACGTATAACGTACAACGTTTAACTTATAACGTATAACGTAGAACGTATAACGTACAACGTATAACGTATAACGTACAACGTATAACGTATAACGTATATCCTATAACGCATAACGTATAACGTGTAACGTATAACGTATAACGTATAACGTATAACGTATAACGTATAACGTATAACGTATAACGTATAACGTATAACGTATAACGTATAACGTGTAACGTATAACGTATAACGTATAACGTATAACGTATAACGTATAACGTATAACGTATAACGTATAACGTATTACGTATAACGTATAACGTACAACGTATAACGTATTACGTATATCCTATAACGTATAACGTATAACGTATAACGTATAACGTATAACGTATAACGTATAACGTATAACGTATAACGTATAACGTATAACGTATAACGTATAACGTAGAACGTATAACGTATAACGTATAACGTATAACGTATGACGTATAACGTATAACGTATAACGTATAACGTATAACGTACAACGTTTAACGTATAACGTATAACGTAGAACGTTTAACGTACAACGTATAACGTATAACGTACAACGTATAACGTATAACGTATATCCTATAACGCATAACGTATAACGTATAAGATATAACGTATAACGTATAACGTATAACGTATAACGTATAACGTATAACGTATAACGTATAACGTATAACGTATAACGTATAACGTATAACGTATAACGTATAACGTATAACGTATAGCGTATAACGTATAACGTATAACGATTAACGTAAAACGTATAACGTATTACATATTACGTATATCGTATAACGTATAACGCATAACGTATAACGTATAACGTATAACATATAACGTATAACGTATAACGTATAACGCATAACGTATAACGTAAAACGTATAACGCATAACGTATAACGTATAACGTATAACGTATAACGTATAACGTATAACGTATAACGTATAACGTATAACGTATAACGTATGTCGTATAACGTATAACGTATAACGTATAACGTATAACGTATAACGTATAACGTATAACGTATAACGTATAACGTATAACGTATAACGTATAACGTATAACGTATAACGTACAACGTTCAACGTACAACGTATAATGTATAACGTATAACGTATAACGTATAACGTATAAGGTATAACGTATAACGTATAACGTATAACGTATAACGTATAACGTATAACGTATAACGTATAACGTATAACGTACAACGTTTAACGTACAACGTATAACGTAGAACGTATAACGTATAACGTATAACGTATAACGTATGACGTATAACGTATAACGTACAACGTTTAACGTATAACGTATAGCGTATAACGTATAACGTATAACGTATACCGTACAACGTATAACGTATAACGTATAACGTATAACGTATAACGTACAACGTTTAACGTATACCGTATAACGAATAACGTATAACGTATATCGCATGACGTATAACATATAACGTATAACGTATAACGTACAACGTATAACGTATAACGTATATCCTATAACGCATAACGTATAACGTATAACGTATAACGTATAACGTATAACGTATAACGTATAACGTATAACGCATAACGTATAACGTATAACGTGTAACGTATAACGTATAACGTATAACGTATAACGTATAACGTATAACGTATAACGTATAACGTATAACGTATAACGTATAACGTATAACGTATAACGTATAACGTATAGCGTATAACGTATAACGTATAACGTATAACGTACAACGTCTAACGTATAACGTATAACGTATAACGTATAACGTACAACGTATAACGTATAACGTATAACGTATAACGTATAACGTATAACGCATAACGTATAACGTATAACGTATAACGTATAACGTATAACGTATAACGTATAGCGTATAACGTATAACGTATAACGATTAACGTAAAACGTATGACGTATTACATATTACGTATATCGTATAACGTATAACGTATAACGTATAACGTATAACGTATAACGTACAACGTATAACGTATAACGTATATCCTATAACGCATAACGTATAACGTATAAGGTATAACGTATAACGTATAACGTATAACGTATAACGTATAACGTATAACGTATAACGTATAACGTATAACGTATAACGTATAACGTATAACGTATAACGTATAGCGTATAACGTATAACGTATAACGTATAACGTACAACGTCTAACGTATAACGTATAACGTATAACGTATAACGTATAACGTATAACGTGTAACGTATAACGTATAACGTATAACGTATAACGTATAACGTATAACGTATAACGTACAACGTTTAACGTATAACGTATAACGTAGAACGTATAACATATAACGTACAACGTATAACGTATAACGTATATCCTATAACGCATAACGTATAACGTATAACGTATAACGTATAACGTATAACGTATAACGTATAACGTATAACGTGTAACGTATAACGTATAACGTATAACGTATAACGTATAACGTATAACGAATAACGTATAACTTATAACGTATAACGTATAACGTATAACGTATAACGTATAACGTATAACGTATAACGTACAACGTTTAACGTATACCGTATAACGAATAACGTATAACGTATATCGCATGACGTATAACATATAACGTATAACGTATAACGTACAACGTATAACGTATAACGTATATCCTATAACGCATAACGTATAACGTATGACGTATAACGTATAACGTACAACGTTTAACGTATAACGTATAACGTAGAACGTATAACGTACAACGTATAACGTATAACGTACAACGTATAACGTATAACGTTTATCCTATAACGCATAACGTATAACGTATAAGGTATAACGTATAACGTATAACGTATAACGTATAACGTATAACGTATAACGTATAACGTATAACGTATAACGTATAACGTATAACGTATAACGTATAACGTATAACGTATAACGTATAACGTATAACGTATAACGTATAACGTATAACGTATAACGTATAACGTATAACGTATAACGTATAACGTATAACGCATAACGTATAACGTATAACGTATTACTTATAACGTATAACGTATAACGTATAACGTATAACGTACAACGTTTAACGTATAACGTATAACGTAGAACGTATAACGTATAACGTATAACGTATAACGTATAACGTACAACGTATAACGTATAACGTATATCCTATAACGCATAACGTATAACGTATAACGTATAACGTATAACGTATAACGTATAACGTATAACGTATAACGTATAACGTATAACGTATAACGTATAACGTATAACGTATAACGTATAACGTATAGTGTATAACGTATAACGTATAACGTATAACGTATAACGTATAACGTATAACGTATAACGTATAACGTATAACGTATAGCGTATAACGTATAACGTATAACGTATAACGTACAACGTCTAACGTATAACGTATAACGTATAACGTATAACGTACAACGTATAACGTATAACGTATAACGTATAACGTATAACGTATAACGTATAACGTATAACGTATAACGTATAACGTATAGCGTATAACGTATAACGTATAACGTATAACGTACAACGTATAACGATTAACGTATAACGTATAACGTATAACGTACAACGTATAACGTATAACGTATAACGTATAACGTATAACGTATAACGCATAACGTATAACGTATAACGTATAACGTATAACGTATAACGTATAACGTATAGCGTATAACGTATAACGTATAACGATTAACGTAAAACGTATGACGTATTACATATTACGTATATCGTATAACGTATAACGTATAACGTATAACGTATAACGTATAACGTATAACGTATAACGTACAACGTATAACGTATAACGTATATCCTATAACGCATAACGTATCACGTATAAGGTATAACGTATAACGTATAACGTATAACGTATAACGTATAACGTATAACGTATAACGTATGACGTATAACGTATAACGTATAACGTATAACGTGTAACGTATAACGTATAACGTATAACGTATAACGTATAACGTACAACGTCTAACGTATAACGTATAACGTATAACGTATAACGTATAACGTGTAACGTATAACGTATAACGTATAACGTATAACGTATAACGTATAACGTATAACGTACAACGTTTAACGTATAACGTATAACGTAGAACGTATAACGTATAACGTACAACGTATAACGTATAACGTATATTCTATAACGCATAACGTATAACGTATAACGTATAACGTATAACGTATAACGTATAACGTATAACGTACAACGTTCAACGTACAACGTATAACGTAGAACGTATAACGTATAACGTATAACGTATAACGTATGACGTATAACGTATAACGTACAACGTTTAACGTATAACGTATAGCGTATAACGTATAACGTATAACGTATACCGTACAACGTATAACGTATAACGTATAACGTATAACGTATAACGTATAACGTACAACGTTTAACGTATACCGTATAACGAATAACGTATAACGTATATCGCATGACGTATAACATATAACGTATAACGTATAACGTACAACGTATAACGTATAACGTATATCCTATAACGCATAACGTATAACGTATAACGTATAACGTATAACGTATAACGTATAACGTATAACGTATAACGCATAACGTATAACGTATAACGTGTAACGTATAACGTATAACGTATAACGTATAACGTATAACGTATAACGTATAACGTATAACGTATAACGTATAACGTATAACGTATAACGTATAACGTATAACCTATAGCGTATAACGTATAACGTATAACGTATAACGTACAACGTCTAACGTATAACGTATAACGTATAACGTATAACGTACAACGTATAACGTATAACGTATAACGTATAACGTATAACGTATAACGCATAACGTATAACGTATAACGTATAACGTATAACGTATAACGTATAACGTATAGCGTATAACGTATAACGTATAACGATTAACGTAAAACGTATGACGTATTACATATTACGTATATCGTATAACGTATAACGTATAACGTATAACGTATAACGTATAACGTACAACGTATAACGTGTAACGTATATCCTATAACGCATAACGTATAACGTATAAGGTATAACGTATAACGTATAACGTATAACGTATAACGTATAACGTATAACGTATAACGTATAACGTATAACGTATAACGTATAACGTATAACGTATAACGTATAACGTATAACGTATAGCGTATAACGTATAACGTATAACGTATAACGTACAACGTCTAACGTATAACGTATAACGTATAACGTATAACGTATAACGTATAACGTGTAACGTATAACGTATAACGTATAACGTATAACGTATAACGTATAACGTATAACGTACAACGTTTAACGTATAACGTATAACGTAGAACGTATAACGTATAACGTACAACGTATAACGTATAACGTATATCCTATAACGCATAACGTATAACGTATAACGTATAACGTATAACGTATAACGTATAACGTATAACGTGTAACGTATAACGTATAACGTATAACGTATAACGTATAACGTATAACGAATAACGTATAACGTATAACGTATAACGTATAACGTATAACGTATAACGTATAACGTATGTCGTATAACGTATAACGTATAACGTATAACGTATAACGTATAACGTATAACGTATAATGTATAACGTATAACGTATAACGTGTAACGTATAACGTATAACGTATAACGTAGAACGTATAACGTATAACGTATAACGTATAACGTATGACGTATAACGTATAACGTACAACGTTTAACGTATAACGTATAACGTAGAACGTATAACGTACAACGTATAACGTATAACGTACAACGTATAACGTATAACGTTTATCCTATAACGCATAACGTATAACGTATAAGGTATAACGTATAACGTATAACGTATAACGTATAACGTATAACGTATAACGTATAACGTATAACGTATAACGTATAACGTATAACGTATAACGTATAACGTATAACGTATAACGTATAACGTATAACGTATAACGTATAACGTATAACGTATAACGTATAACGTATAACGCATAACGTATAACGTATAACGTATTACTTATAACGTATAACGTATAACGTATAACGTATAACGTACAACGTTTAACGTATAACGTATAACGTAGAACGTATAACGTATAACGTATAACGTATAACGTATAACGTACAACGTATAACGTATAACGTATATCCTATAACGCATAACGTATAACGTATAACGTATAACGTATAACGTATAACGTATAACGTATAACGTATAACGTATAACGTATAACGTATAACGTATAACGTATAACGTATAACGTATAACGTATAACGTATAGCGTATAACGTATAACGTATAACGTATAACGTATAACGTATAACGTATAACGTATAACGTATAACGTATAACGTATAGCGTATAACGTATAACGTATAACGTATAACGTACAACGTCTAACGTATAACGTATAACGTATAACGTATAACGTACAACGTATAACGTATAACGTATAACGTATAACGTATAACGTATAACGTATAACGTATAACGTATAACGTATAACGTATAACGTATAGCGTATAACGTATAACGTATAACGTATAACGTACAACGTATAACGATTAACGTATAACGTATAACGTATAACGTACAACGTATAACGTATAACGTATAACGTATAACGTATAACGTATAACGCATAACGTATAACGTATAACGTATAACGTATAACGTATAACGTATAACGTATAACGTATAGCGTATAACGTATAACGTATAACGATTAACGTAAAACGTATGACGTATTACATATTACGTATATCGTATAACGTATAACGTATAACGTATAACGTATAACGTATAACGTATAACGTACAACGTATAACGTATAACGTATATCCTATAACGCATAACGTATTACGTATAAGGTATAACGTATAACGTATAACGTATAACGTATAACGTATAACGTATAACGTATAACGTATAACGTATAACGTATAACGTATAACGTATAACGTGTAACGTATAACGTATAACGTATAACGTATAACGTATAACGTACAACGTCTAACGTATAACGTATAACGTATAACGTATAACGTATAACGTGTAACGTATAACGTATAACGTATAACGTATAACGTATAACGTATAACGTATAACGTACAACGTTTAACGTATAACGTATAACGTAGAACGTATAACGTATAACGTACAACGTATAACGTATAACGTATATTCTATAACGCATAACGTATAACGTATAACGTATAACGTATAACGTATAACGTCAAACGTATAACGTGTAACGTATAACGTATAACGTATAACGTATAACGTATAACGTATAACGTATAACGTATAACGTATAACGTATAACGTATAACGTATAACGTATAACGTACAACGTATGTCGTATAACGTATAACGTATAACGTATAACGTATAACGTATAACGTATAACGTATAATGTATAACGTATAACGTATAACGTATAACGTATAACGTATAACATATAACGTATAACGTATAACGTATAACGTATAACGTATAACGTATAACGTATAACGCATAACGTATAACGTATAACGTATAACGTATAACGTATAACGTATAACGTATAGCGTATAACGTATAACGTATAACGATTAACGTAAAACGTATGACGTATTACATATTACGTATATCGTATAACGTATAACGTATAACGTATAACGTATAACGTATAACGTACAACGTATAACGTATAACGTATATCCTATAACGCATAACGTATAACGTTTAACGTATAACGTATAACGTAGAACGTATAACGTATAACGTATAACGTATAACGTATGACGTATAACGTATAACGTACAACGTTTAACGTATAACGTATAACGTAGAACGTATAACGTATAACGTATAACGTATAACTTATAACGTATAACGTATAACGTATAACGTATAACGTATAACGTATAACGTATAACGTATAACGTATAACGTATAACGTATAACGTATAACGTATGACGTATAACGTATAACGTATAACGTACAACGTTCAACGTACAACGTATAATGTATAACGTATAACGTATAACGTATAACGTATAAGGTATAACGTATAACGTATAACGTATAACGTATAACGTATAACGTATAACGTATAACGTATAACGTATAACGTACAACGTTTAACGTATAACGTATAACGTAGAACGTATAACGTATAACGTATAACGTATAACGTATGACGTATAACGTATAACGTACAACGTTTAACGTATAACGTATAACGTAGAACGTATAACGTACAACGTATAACGTATAACGTACAACGTATAACGTATAACGTATATCCTATAACGCATAACGTATAACGTATAACGTATAACGTATAACGTATAACGTATAACGTATAACGTATAACGTATAACGTATAACGTATAACGTATAACGTATGTCGTATAACGTATAACGTATAACGTATAACGTATAACGTATAACGTATAACGTATAACGTATAACGTATAACGTATAACGTATAACGTATAACGTATAACGTATAACGTACAACGTTCAACGTACAACGTATAATGTATAACGTATAACGTATAACGTATAACGTATAAGGTATAACGTATAACGTATAACGTATAACGTACAGCGTTTAACTTATAACGTATAACGTATAACGTATAACGTACAACGTTTAACGTATAACGTATAACGTAGAACGTATAACGTATAACGTATAACGTATAACGTATGACGTATAACGTATAACGTACAACGTTTAACGTATAACGTATGGCGTATAACGTATAACGTATAACGTATACCGTACAACGTATAACGTATAACGTATAACGTATAACGTATAACGTACAACGTTTAACGTATACCGTGTAACGAATAACGTATAACGTATATCGCATGACGTATAACATATAACGTATAACGTATAACGTACAACGTATAACGTATAACGTATATCCTATAACGCATAACGTATAACGTATAACGTATAACGTATAACGTATAACGTATAACGTATAACGTATAACGTATAACGTATAACGTATAACGTATAACGTATAACGTATAACGTATAACGTGTAACGTATAACGTATAACGTATAACGTATAACGTATAACGTATAACGTATAACGTATAACGTATAACGTATAACGTATAACGTATAACGTATAACGTATAGCGTATAACGTATAACGTATAACGTATAACGTACAACGTCTAACGTATAACGTATAACGTATAACGTATAACGTACAACGTATAACGCATAACGTATAACGTACAACGTATAACGTATAACGTATATCCTATAACGCATAACGTATAACGTATAACGTATAACGTATAACGTATAACGTATAACGTATAACGTATAACGTATAACGTATAACGTATAACGTGTAACGTATAACGTATAACGTATAACGTATAACGTATAACGTATAACGTATAACGTATAACGTATAACGTATAACGTATAACGTATAACGTATAACGTACAACGTTTAACTTATAACGTATAACGTAGAACGTATAACGTACAACGTATAACGTATAACGTACAACGTATAACGTATAACGTATATCCTATAACGCATAACGTATAACGTATAACGTATAACGTATAACGTATAACGTATAACGTATAACGTATAACGTATAACGTACAACGTTTAACGTATAACGTATAACGTATAACGTACAACGTATAACGTATTACGTATATCCTATAACGTATAACGTATAACGTATAACGTATAACGTATAACGTATAACGTATAACGTATAACGTATAACGTATAACGTATAACGTATAACGTATAACGTACAACGTTTAACGTATAACGTATAACGTAGAACGTTTAACGTACAACGTATAACGTATAACGTACAACGTATAACGTATAACGTATATCCTATAACGCATAACGTATAACGTATAAGATATAACGTATAACGTATAACGTATAACGTATAACGTATAACGTATAACGTATAACGTATAACGTATAACGTATAACGTATAACGTATAACGTATAACGTATAACGTATAACGTATAACGTATAACGTAGAACGTATAACGTATAACGTATAACGTATAACGTATGACGTATAACGTATAACGTACAACGTTTAACGTATAACGTATAACGTTGAACGTATAACGTACAACGTATAACGTATAACGTACAACGTATAACGTATAACGTATATCCTATAACGCATAACGTATAACGTATAACGTATAACGTATAACGTATAACGTATAACGTATAACGTATAACGTATAACGTATAACGTATGTCGTATAACGTATAACGTATAACGTATAACGTATAACGTATAACGTATAACGTATAACGTATAACGTATAACGTATAACGTATAACGTATAACGTATAACGTATAACGTATAACGTATAACGTATAACGTACAACGTTCAACGTACAACGTATAATGTATAACGTATAACGTATAACGTATAACGTATAAGGTATAACGTATAACGTATAACGTATAACGTATAACGTATAACGTATAACGTATAACGTATAACGTATAACGTACAACGTTTAACGTACAACGTATAACGTAGAACGTATAACGTATAACGTATAACGTATAACGTATGACGTATAACGTATAACGTACAACGTTTAACGTATAACGTATAGCGTATAACGTATAACGTATAACGTATACCGTACAACGTATAACGTATAACGTATAACGTATAACGTATAACGTATAACGTACAACGTTTAACGTATACCGTATAACGAATAACGTATAACGTATATCGCATGACGTATAACATATAACGTATAACGTATAACGTACAACGTATAACGTATAACGTATATCCTATAACGCATAACGTATAACGTATAACGTATAACGTATAACGTATAACGTATAACGTAGAACGTATAACGTATAACGTATAACGTATAACGTATGACGTATAACGTATAACGTACAACGTTTAACGTATAACGTATAGCGTATAACGTATAACGTATAACGTATACCGTACAACGTATAACGTATAACGTATAACGTATAACGTATAACGTACAACGTTTAACGTATACCGTATAACGAATAACGTATAACGTATATCGCATGACGTATAACATATAACGTATAACGTATAACGTACAACGTATAACGTATAACGTATATCCTATAACGCATAACGTATAACGTATAACGTATAACGTATAACGTATAACGTATAACGTATAACGTATAACGCATAACGTATAACGTATAACGTGTAACGTATAACGTATAACGTATAACGTATAACGTATAACGTATAACGTATAACGTATAACGTATAACGTATAACGTATAACGTATAACGTATAACGTATAACGTATAGCGTATAACGTATAACGTATAACGTATAACGTACAACGTCTAACGTATAACGTATAACGTATAACGTATAACGTACAACGTATAACGTATAACGTATAACGTATAACGTATAACGTATAACGCATAACGTATAACGTATAACGTATAACGTATAACGTATAACGTATAACGTATAGCGTATAACGTATAACGTATAACGATTAACGTAAAACGTATGACGTATTACATATTACGTATATCGTATAACGTATAACGTATAACGTATAACGTATAACGTATAACGTACAACGTATAACGTATAACGTATATCCTATAACGCATAACGTATAACGTATAAGGTATAACGTATAACGTATAACGTATAACGTATAACGTATAACGTATAACGTATAACGTACAACGTTTAACGTTTAACGTATAACGTATAACGTACAACGTATAACGTATTACGTATATCCTATAACGTATAACGTATAACGTATAACGTATAACGTATAACGTATAACGTATAACGTATAACGTATAACGTATAACGTATAACGTATAACGTATAACGTACAACGTTTAACGTATAACGTATAACGTAGAACGTTTAACGTACAACGTATAACGTATAACGTACAACGTATAACGTATAACGTATATCCTATAACGCATAACGTATAACGTATAAGATATAACGTATAACGTATAACGTATAACGTATAACGTATAACGTATAACGTATAACGTATAACGTATAACGTATAACGTATAACGTATAACGTATAACGTATAACGTATAACGTATAACGTATAACGTAGAACGTATAACGTATAACGTATAACGTATAACGTATGACGTATAACGTATAACGTACAACGTTTAACGTATAACGTATAACGTAGAACGTATAACGTACAACGTATAACGTATAACGTACAACGTATAACGTATAACGTATATCCTATAACGCATAACGTATAACGTATAACGTATAACGTATAACGTATAACGTATAACGTATAACGTATAACGTATAACGTATAACGTATGTCGTATAACGTATAACGTATAACGTATAACGTATAACGTATAACGTATAACGTATAACGTATAACGTATAACGTATAACGTATAACGTATAACGTATAACGTATAACGTATAACGTACAACGTTCAACGTACAACGTATAATGTATAACGTATAACGTATAACGTATAACGTATAAGGTATAACGTATAACGTATAACGTATAACGTATAACGTATAACGTATAACGTATAACGTATAACGTATAACGTACAACGTTTAACGTACAACGTATAACGTAGAACGTATAACGTATAACGTATAACGTATAACGTATGACGTATAACGTATAACGTACAACGTTTAACGTATAACGTATAGCGTATAACGTATAACGTATAACGTATACCGTACAACGTATAACGTATAACGTATAACGTATAACGTATAACGTATAACGTACAACGTTTAACGTATACCGTATAACGAATAACGTATAACGTATATCGCATGACGTATAACATATAACGTATAACGTATAACGTACAACGTATAACGTATAACGTATATCCTATAACGCATAACGTATAACGTATAACGTATAACGTATAACGTATAACGTATAACGTAGAACGTATAACGTATAACGTATAACGTATAACGTATGACGTATAACGTATAACGTACAACGTTTAACGTATAACGTATAGCGTATAACGTATAACGTATAACGTATACCGTACAACGTATAACGTATAACGTATAACGTATAACGTATAACGTATAACGTATAGCGTATAACGTATAACGTATAACGATTAACGTAAAACGTATGACGTATTACATATTACGTATATCGTATAACGTATAACGTATAACGTATAACGTATAACGTATAACGTATAACGTACAACGTATAACGTATAACGTATATCCTATAACGCATAACGTATAACGTATAAGGTATAACGTATAACGTATAACGTATAACGTATAACGTATAACGTATAACGTATAACGTATAACGTATAACGTATAACGTATAACGTATAACGTATAACGTATAACGTATAGCGTATAACGTATAACGTATAACGTATAACGTACAACGTCTAACGTATAACGTATAACGTATAACGTATAACGTATAACGTATAACGTGTAACGTATAACGTATAACGTATAACGTATAACGTATAACGTATAACGTATAACGTACAACGTTTAACGTATAACGTATAACGTAGAACGTATAACGTATAACGTACAACGTATAACGTATAACGTATATCCTATAACGCATAACGTATAACGTATAACGTATAACGTATAACGTATAACGTATAACGTATAACGTATAACGTGTAACGTATAACGTATAACGTATAACGTATAACGTATAACGTATAACGAATAACGTATAACGTATAACGTATAACGTATAACGTATAACGTACAACGTATAACGTATGTCGTATAACGTATAACGTATAACGTATAACGTATAACGTATAACGTATAACGTATAATGTATAACGTATAACGTATAACGTATAACGTATAACGTATAACGTATAACGTAGAACGTATAACGTATAACGTATAACGTATAACGTATGACGTATAACGTATAACGTACAACGTTTAACGTATAACGTATAACGTAGAACGTATAACGTACAACGTATAACGTATAACGTACAACGTATAACGTATAACGTTTATCCTATAACGCATAACGTATAACGTATAAGGTATAACGTATAACGTATAACGTATAACGTATAACGTATAACGTATAACGTATAACGTATAACGTATAACGTATAACGTATAACGTATAACGTATAACGTATAACGTATAACGTATAACGTATAACGTATAACGTATAACGTATAACGTAGAACGTATAACGTACAACGTATAACGTATAACGTACAACGTATAACGTATAACGTTTATCCTATAACGCATAACGTATAACGTATAAGGTATAACGTATAACGTATAACGTATAACGTATAACGTATAACGTATAACGTATAACGTATAACGTATAACGTATAACGTATAACGTATAACGTATAACGTATAACGTATAACGTATAACGTATAACGTATAACGTATAACGTATAACGTATAACGTATAACGTATAACGTATAACGTATAACGTATAACGCATAACGTATAACGTATAACGTATTACTTATAACGTATAACGTATAACGTATAACGTATAACGTACAACGTTTAACGTATAACGTATAACGTAGAACGTATAACGTATAACGTATAACGTATAACGTATAACGTACAACGTATAACGTATAACGTATATCCTATAACGCATAACGTATAACGTATAACGTATAACGTATAACGTATAACGTATAACGTATAACGTATAACGTATAACGTATAACGTATAACGTACAACGTTTAACGTATACCGTATAACGAATAACGTATAACGTATATCGCATGACGTATAACATATAACGTATAACGTATAACGTACAACGTATAACGTATAACGTATATCCTATAACGCATAACGTATAACGTATAACGTATAACGTATAACGTATAACGTATAACGTAGAACGTATAACGTATAACGTATAACGTATAACGTATGACGTATAACGTATAACGTACAACGTTTAACGTATAACGTATAGCGTATAACGTATAACGTATAACGTATACCGTACAACGTATAACGTATAACGTATAACGTATAACGTATAACGTACAACGTTTAACGTATACCGTATAACGAATAACGTATAACGTATATCGCATGACGTATAACATATAACGTATAATGTATAACGTACAACGTATAACGTATAATGTATATCCTATAACGCATAACGTATAACGTATAACGTATAACGTATAACGTATAACGTATAACGTATAACGTATAACGCATAACGTATAACGTATAACGTGTAACGTATAACGTATAACGTATAACGTATAACGTATAACGTATAACGTATAACGTATAACGTATAACGTATAACGTATAACGTATAACGTATAACGTATAACGTATAGCGTATAACGTATAACGTATAACGTATAACGTACAACGTCTAACGTATAACGTATAACGTATAACGTATAACGTACAACGTATAACGTATAACGTATAACGTATAACGTATAACGTATAACGCATAACGTATAACGTATAACGTATAACGTATAACGTATAACGTATAACGTATAGCGTATAACGTATAACGTATAACGATTAACGTAAAACGTATGACGTATTACATATTACGTATATCGTATAACGTATAACGTATAACGTATAACGTATAACGTATAACGTACAACGTATAACGTATAACGTATATCCTATAACGCATAACGTATAACGTATAAGGTATAACGTATAACGTATAACGTATAACGTATAACGTATAACGTATAACGTATAACGTATAACGTATAACGTATAACGTATAACGTATAACGTATAACGTATAACGTATAGCGTATAACGTGTAACGTATAACGTATAACGTATAACGTATAACGTATAACGTATAACGTATAACGTACAACGTTTAACGTATAACGTATAACGTATAACGTAGAACGTATAACGTATAACGTACAACGTATAACGTATAACGTATATCCTATAACGCATAACGTATAACGTATAACGTATAACGTATAACGTATAACGTATAACGTATAACGTATAACGTGTAACGTATAACGTATAACGTATAACGTATAACGTATAACGTATAACGTATAACGAATAACGTATAACGTATAACGTATAACGTATAACGTATAACGTACAACGTATAACGTATGTCGTATAACGTATAACGTATAACGTATAACGTATAACGTATAACGTATAACGTATAATGTATAACGTATAACGTATAACGTATAACGTATAACGTATAACGTATAACGTAGAACGTATAACGTATAACGTATAACGTATAACGTATGACGTATAACGTATAACGTACAACGTTTAACGTATAACGTATAACGTAGAACGTATAACGTACAACGTATAACGTATAACGTACAACGTATAACGTATAACGTTTATCCTATAACGCATAACGTTTAACGTATAAGGTATAACGTATAACGTATAACGTATAACGTATAACGTATAACGTATAACGTATAACGTATAACGTATAACGTATAACGTATAACGTATAACGTATAACGTATAACGTATAACGTATAACGTATAACGTATAACGTATAACGTATAACGTATAACGTATAACGTATAACGTATAACGTATAACGTATAACGTATAACGTATAACGCATAACGTATAACGTATAACGTATTACTTATAACGTATAACGTATAACGTATAACGTATAACGTACAACGTTTAACGTATAACGTATAACGTAGAACGTATAACGTATAACGTATAACGTATAACGTATAACGTACAACGTATAACGTATAACGTATATCCTATAACGCATAACGTATAACGTATAACGTATAACGTATAACGTATAACGTATAACGTATAACGTATAACGTATAACGTATAACGTATAACGTATAACGTATAACGTATAACGTATAACGTATAGCGTATAACGTATAACGTATAACGTATAACGTATAACGTATAACGTATAACGTATAACGTATAACGTATAACGTATAGCGTATAACGTATAACGTATAACGTATAACGTACAACGTCTAACGTATAACGTATAACGTATAACGTATAACGTACAACGTATAACGTATAACGTATAACGTATAACGTATAACGTATAACGTATAACGTATAACGTATAACGTATAACGTATAGCGTATAACGTATAACGTATAACGTATAACGTACAACGTATAACGATTAACGTATAACGTATAACGTATAACGTACAACGTATAACGTATAACGTATAACGTATAACGTATAACGTATAACGCATAACGTATAACGTATAACGTATAACGTATAACGTATAACGTATAACGTATAGCGTATAACGTATAACGTATAACGATTAACGTAAAACGTATGACGTATTACATATTACGTATATCGTATAACGTATAACGTATAACGTATAACGTATAACGTATAACGTATAACGTATAACGTACAACGTATAACGTATAACGTATATCCTATAACGCATAACGTATCACGTATAAGGTATAACGTATAACGTATAACGTATAACGTATAACGTATAACGTATAACGTATAACGTATAACGTATAACGTATAACGTATAACGTATAACGTGTAACGTATAACGTATAACGTATAACGTATAACGTATAACGTACAACGTCTAGCGTATAACGTATAACGTATAACGTATAACGTATAACGTGTAACGTATAACGTATAACGTATAACGTATAACGTATAACGTATAACGTATAACGTACAACGTTTAACGTATAACGTATAACGTAGAACGTATAACGTATAACGTACAACGTATAACGTATAACGTATATTCTATAACGCATAACGTATAACGTATAACGTATAACGTATAACGTATAACGTATAACGTACAACGTTTAACGTACAACGTATAACGTAGAACGTATAACGTATAACGTATAACGTATAACGTATGACGTATAACGTATAACGTACAACGTTTAACGTATAACGTATAGCGTATAACGTATAACGTATAACGTATACCGTACAACGTATAACGTATAACGTATAACGTATAACGTATAACGTATAACGTACAACGTTTAACGTATACCGTATAACGAATAACGTATAACGTATATCGCATGACGTATAACATATAACGTATAACGTATAACGTACAACGTATAACGTATAACGTATATCCTATAACGCATAACGTATAACGTATAACGTATAACGTATAACGTATAACGTATAACGTATAACGTATAACGTATAACGCATAACGTATAACGTATAACGTGTAACGTATAACGTATAACGTATAACGTATAACGTATAACGTATAACGTATAACGTATAACGTATAACGTATAACGTATAACGTATAACGTATAACGTATAACGTATAGCGTATAACGTATAACGTATAACGTATAACGTACAACGTCTAACGTATAACGTATAACGTATAACGTATAACGTACAACGTATAACGTATAACGTATAACGTATAACGTATAACGTATAACGCATAACGTATAACGTATAACGTATAACGTATAACGTATAACGTATAACGTATAGCGTATAACGTATAACGTATAACGATTAACGTAAAACGTATGACGTATTACATATTACGTATATCGTATAACGTATAACGTATAACGTATAACGTATAACGTATAACGTACAACGTATAACGTGTAACGTATATCCTATAACGCATAACGTATAACGTATAAGGTATAACGTATAACGTATAACGTATAACGTATAACGTATAACGTATAACGTATAACGTATAACGTATAACGTATAACGTATAACGTATAACGTATAACGTATAACGTATAACGTATAACGTATAGCGTATAACGTATAACGTAAAACGTATAACGTACAACGTCTAACGTATAACGTATAACGTATAACGTATAACGTATAACGTATCACGTGTAACGTATAACGTATAACGTATAACGTATAACGTATAACGTATAACGTATAACGTACAACGTTTAACGTATAACGTATAACGTAGAACGTATAACGTATAACGTACAACGTATAACGTATAACGTATATCCTATAACGCATAACGTATAACGTATAACGTATAACGTATAACGTATAACGTATAACGTATAACGTATAACGTGTAACGTATAACGTATAACGTATAACGTATAACGTATAACGTATAACGAATAACGTATAACGTATAACGTATAACGTATAACGTATAACGTATAACGTATAACGTATGTCGTATAACGTATAACGTATAACGTATAACGTATAACGTATAACGTATAACGTATAATGTATAACGTATAACGTATAACGTATAACGTATAACGTATAACGTATAACGTAGAACGTATAACGTATAACGTATAACGTATAACGTATGACGTATAACGTATAACGTACAACGTTTAACGTATAACGTATAACGTAGAACGTATAACGTACAACGTATAACGTATAACGTACAACGTATAACGTATAACGTTTATCCTATAACGCATAACGTATAACGTATAAGGTATAACGTATAACGTATAACGTATAACGTATAACGTATAACGTATAACGTATAACGTATAACGTATAACGTATAACGTATAACGTATAACGTATAACGTATAACGTATAACGTATAACGTATAACGTATAACGTATAACGTATAACGTATAACGTATAACGCATAACGTATAACGTATAACGTATTACTTATAACGTATAACGTATAACGTATAACGTATAACGTATAACGTACAACGTTTAACGTATAACGTATAACGTAGAACGTATAACGTATAACGTATAACGTATAACGTATAACGTACAACGAATAACGTATAACGTATATCCTATAACGCATAACGTATAACGTATAACGTATAACGTATAACGTATAACGTATAACGTATAACGTATAACGTATAACGTATAACGTATAACGTATAACGTATAACGTATAACGTATAACGTATAGCGTATAACGTATAACGTATAACGTATAACGTATAACGTATAACGTATAACGTATAACGTATAACGTATAACGTATAGCGTATAACGTATAACGTATAACGTATAACGTACAACGTCTAACGTATAACGTATAACGTATAACGTATAACGTACAACGTATAACGTATAACGTATAACGTATAACGTATAACGTATAACGTATAACGTATAACGTATAACGTATAACGTATAGCGTATAACGTATAACGTATAACGTATAACGTACAACGTATAACGATTAACGTATAACGTATAACGTATAACGTACAACGTATAACGTATAACGTATAACGTATAACGTATAACGTATAACGCATAACGTATAACGTATAACGTATAACGTATAACGTATAACGTATAACGTATAGCGTATAACGTATAACGTATAACGATTGACGTAAAACGTATGACGTATTACATATTACGTATATCGTATAACGTATAACGTATAACGTATAACGTATAACGTATAACGTATAACGTACAACGTATAACGTATAACGTATATCCTATAACGCATAACGTATCACGTATAAGGTATAACGTATAACGTATAACGTATAACGTATAACGTATAACGTATAACGTATAACGTATAACGTATAACGTATAACGTATAACGTATAACGTGTAACGTATAACGTATAACGTATAACGTATAACGTATAACGTACAACGTCTAACGTATAACGTATAACGTATAACGTATAACGTATAACGTGTAACGTATAACGTATAACGTATAACGTATAACGTATAACGTATAACGTATAACGTACAACGTTTAACGTATAACGTATAACGTAGAACGTATAACGTATAACGTACAACGTATAACGTATAACGTATATTCTATAACGCATAACGTATAACGTATAACGTATAACGTATAACGTATAACGTCAAACGTATAACGTGTAACGTATAACGTATAACGTATAACGTATAACGTATAACGTATAACGTATAACGTATAACGTATAACGTATAACGTATAACGTATAACGTATAACGTATAACGTACAACGTATGTCGTATAACGTATAACGTATAACGTATAACGTATAACGTATAACGTATAACGTATAATGTATAACGTATAACGTATAACGTATAACGTATAACGTATAACATATAACGTATAACGTATAACGTATAACGTATAACGTATAACGTATAACGTATAACGCATAACGTATAACGTATAACGTATAACGTATAACGTATAACGTATAACGTATAGCGTATAACGTATAACGTATAACGATTAACGTAAAACGTATGACGTATTACATATTACGTATATCGTATAACGTATAACGTATAACGTATAACGTATAACGTATAACGTACAACGTATAACGTATAACGTATATCCTATAACGCATAACGTATAACGTTTAACGTATAACGTATAACGTAGAACGTATAACGTATAACGTATAACGTATAACGTATGACGTATAACGTATAACGTACAACGTTTAACGTATAACGTATAACGTAGAACGTATAACGTATAACGTATAACGTATAACTTATAACGTATAACGTATAACGTATAACGTATAACGTATAACGTATAACGTATAACGTATAACGTATAACGTATAACGTATAACGTATAACGTATAACGTATGACGTATAACGTATAACGTATAACGTACAACGTTCAACGTACAACGTATAATGTATAACGTATAACGTATAACGTATAACGTATAAGGTATAACGTATAACGTATAACGTATAACGTATAACGTATAACGTATAACGTATAACGTATAACGTATAACGTACAACGTTTAACGTATAACGTATAACGTAGAACGTATAACGTATAACGTATAACGTATAACGTATGACGTATAACGTATAACGTACAACGTTTAACGTATAACGTATAACGTAGAACGTATAACGTACAACGTATAACGTATAACGTACAACGTATAACGTATAACGTATATCCTATAACGCATAACGTATAACGTATAACGTATAACGTATAACGTATAACGTATAACGTATAACGTATAACGTATAACGTATAACGTATAACGTATAACGTATGTCGTATAACGTATAACGTATAACGTATAACGTATAACGTATAACGTATAACGTATAACGTATAACGAATAACGTATAACGTATAACGTATAACGTATAACGTATAACGTACAACGTTCAACGTACAACGTATAATGTATAACGTATAACGTATAACGTATAACGTATAAGGTATAACGTATAACGTATAACGTATAACGTACAACGTTTAACTTATAACGTATAACGTATAACGTATAACGTACAACGTTTAACGTATAACGTATAACGTAGAACGTATAACGTATAACGTATAACGTATAACGTATGACGTATAACGTATAACGTACAACGTTTAACGTATAACGTATGGCGTATAACGTATAACGTATAACGTATACCGTACAACGTATAACGTATAACGTATAACGTATAACGTATAACGTACAACGTTTAACGTATACCGTGTAACGAATAACGTATAACGTATATCGCATGACGTATAACATATAACGTATAACGTATAACGTACAACGTATAACGTATAACGTATATCCTATAACGCATAACGTATAACGTATAACGTATAACGTATAACGTATAACGTATAACGTATAACGTATAACGTATAACGTATAACGTATAACGTATAACGTATAACGTATAACGTATACGGTGTAACGTATAACGTATAACGTATAACGTATAACGTATAACGTATAACGTATAACGTATAACGTATAACGTATAACGTATAACGTATAACGTATAACGTATAGCGTATAACGTATAACGTATAACGTATAACGTACAACGTCTAACGTATAACGTATAACGTATAACGTATAACGTACAACGTATAACGTATAACGTATAACGTACAACGTATAACGTATAACGTATATCCTATAACGCATAACGTATAACGTATAACGTATAACGTATAACGTATAACGTATAACGTATAACGTATAACGTATAACGTATAACGTATAACGTATAACGTATAACGTATAACGTACAACGTATGTCGTATAACGTATAACGTATAACGTATAACGTATAACGTATAACGTATAACGTATAATGTATAACGTATAACGTATAACGTATAACGTATAACGTATAACATATAACGTATAACGTATAACGTATAACGTATAACGTATAACGTATAACGTATAACGCATAACGTATAACGTATAACGTATAACGTATAACGTATAACGTATAACGTATAGCGTATAACGTATAACGTATAACGATTAACGTAAAACGTATGACGTATTACATATTACGTATATCGTATAACGTATAACGTATAACGTATAACGTATAACGTATAACGTACAACGTATAACGTATAACGTATATCCTATAACGCATAACGTATAACGTTTAACGTATAACGTATAACGTAGAACGTATAACGTATAACGTATAACGTATAACGTATGACGTATAACGTATAACGTACAACGTTTAACGTATAACGTATAACGTAGAACGTATAACGTATAACGTATAACGTATAACTTATAACGTATAACGTATAACGTATAACGTATAACGTATAACGTATAACGTATAACGTATAACGTATAACGTATAACGTATAACGTATAACGTATGACGTATAACGTATAACGTATAACGTACAACGTTCAACGTACAACGTATAATGTATAACGTATAACGTATAACGTATAACGTATAAGGTATAACGTATAACGTATAACGTATAACGTATAACGTATAACGTATAACGTATAACGTATAACGTACAACGTTCAACGTACAACGTATAATGTATAACGTATAACGTATAACGTATAACGTATAAGGTATAACGTATAACGTATAACGTATAACGTATAACGTATAACGTATAACGTATAACGTATAACGTATAACGTACAACGTTTAACGTATAACGTATAACGTATAACGTATAACGTATAACGTATAACGTATAACGTATGACGTATAACGTATAACGTACAACGTTTAACGTATAACGTATAACGTAGAACGTATAACGTACAACGTATAACGTATAACGTACAACGTATAACGTATAACGTATATCCTATAACGCATAACGTATAACGTATAACGTATAACGTATAACGTATAACGTATAACGTATAACGTATAACGTATAACGTATAACGTATAACGTATAACGTATGTCGTATAACGTATAACGTATAACGTATAACGTATAACGTATAACGTATAACGTATAACGTATAACGAATAACGTATAACGTATAACGTATAACGTATAACGTATAACGTACAACGTTCAACGTACAACGTATAATGTATAACGTATAACGTATAACGTATAACGTATAAGGTATAACGTATAACGTATAACGTATAACGTACAACGTTTAACTTATAACGTATAACGTATAACGTATAACGTACAACGTTTAACGTATAACGTATAACGTAGAACGTATAACGTATAACGTATAACGTATAACGTATGACGTATAACGTATAACGTACAACGTTTAACGTATAACGTATGGCGTATAACGTATAACGTATAACGTATACCGTACAACGTATAACGTATAACGTATAACGTATAACGTATAACGTACAACGTTTAACGTATACCGTGTAACGAATAACGTATAACGTATATCGCATGACGTATAACATATAACGTATAACGTATAACGTACAACGTATAACGTATAACGTATATCCTATAACGCATAACGTATAACGTATAACGTATAACGTATAACGTATAACGTATAACGTATAACGTATAACGTATAACGTATAACGTATAACGTATAACGTATAACGTATAACGTATAACGTGTAACGTATAACGTATAACGTATAACGTATAACGTATAACGTATAACGTATAACGTATAACGTATAGCGTATAACGTATAACGTATAACGATTGACGTAAAACGTATGACGTATTACATATTACGTATATCGTATAACGTATAACGTATAACGTATAACGTATAACGTATAACGTATAACGTACAACGTATAACGTATAACGTATATCCTATAACGCATAACGTATCACGTATAAGGTATAACGTATAACGTATAACGTATAACGTATAACGTATAACGTATAACGTATAACGTATAACGTATAACGTATAACGTATAACGTATAACGTGTAACGTATAACGTATAACGTATAACGTATAACGTATAACGTACAACGTCTAACGTATAACGTATAACGTATAACGTATAACGTATAACGTGTAACGTATAACGTATAACGTATAACGTATAACGTATAACGTATAACGTATAACGTACAACGTTTAACGTATAACGTATAACGTAGAACGTATAACGTATAACGTACAACGTATAACGTATAACGTATATTCTATAACGCATAACGTATAACGTATAACGTATAACGTATAACGTATAACGTCAAACGTATAACGTGTAACGTATAACGTATAACGTATAACGTATAACGTATAACGTATAACGTATAACGTATAACGTATAACGTATAACGTATAACGTATAACGTATAACGTATAACGTATAACGTACAACGTATGTCGTATAACGTATAACGTATAACGTATAACGTATAACGTATAACGTATAACGTATAATGTATAACGTATAACGTATAACGTATAACGTATAACGTATAACATATAACGTATAACGTATAACGTATAACGTATAACGTATAACGTATAACGTATAACGCATAACGTATAACGTATAACGTATAACGTATAACGTATAACGTATAACGTATAGCGTATAACGTATAACGTATAACGATTAACATAAAACGTATGACGTATTACATATTACGTATATCGTATAACGTATAACGTATAACGTATAACGTATAACGTATAACGTACAACGTATAACGTATAACCTATATCCTATAACGCATAACGTATAACGTTTAACGTATAACGTATAACGTAGAACGTATAACGTATAACGTATAACGTATAACGTATGACGTATAACGTATAACGTACAACGTTTAACGTATAACGTATAACGTAGAACGTATAACGTATAACGTATAACGTATAACTTATAACGTATAACGTATAACGTATAACGTATAACGTATAACGTATAACGTATAACGTATAACGTATAACGTATAACGTATAACGTATAACGTATGACGTATAACGTATAACGTATAACGTACAACGTTCAACGTACAACGTATAATGTATAACGTATAACGTATAACGTATAACGTATAAGGTATAACGTATAACGTATAACGTATAACGTATAACGTATAACGTATAACGTATAACGTATAACGTATAACGTACAACGTTTAACGTATAACGTATAACGTAGAACGTATAACGTATAACGTATAACGTATAACGTATGACGTATAACGTATAACGTACAACGTTTAACGTATAACGTATAACGTAGAACGTATAACGTACAACGTATAACGTATAACGTACAACGTATAACGTATAACGTATATCCTATAACGCATAACGTATAACGTATAACGTATAACGTATAACGTGTAACGTATAACGTATAACGTATAACGTATAACGTATAACGTATAACGTATAACGTATGTCGTATAACGTATAACGTATAACGTATAACGTATAACGTATAACGTATAACGTATAACGTATAACGAATAACGTATAACGTATAACGTATAACGTATAACGTATAACGTACAACGTTCAACGTACAACGTATAATGTATAACGTATAACGTATAACGTATAACGTATAAGGTATAACGTATAACGTATAACGTATAACGTACAACGTTTAACTTATAACGTATAACGTATAACGTATAACGTACAACGTTTAACGTATAACGTATAACGTAGAACGTATAACGTATAACGTATAACGTATAACGTATGACGTATAACGTATAACGTACAACGTTTAACGTATAACGTATGGCGTATAACGTATAACGTATAACGTATACCGTACAACGTATAACGTATAACGTATAACGTATAACGTATAACGTACAACGTTTAACGTATACCGTGTAACGAATAACGTATAACGTATATCGCATGACGTATAACATATAACGTATAACGTATAACGTACAACGTATAACGTATAACGTATATCCTATAACGCATAACGTATAACGTATAACGTATAACGTATAACGTATAACGTATAACGTATAACGTATAACGTATAACGTATAACGTATAACGTATAACGTATAACGTATAACGTATAACGTGTAACGTATAACGTATAACGTATAACGTATAACGTATAACGTATAACGTATAACGTATAACGTATAACGTATAACGTATAACGTATAACGTATAACGTATAGCGTATAACGTATAACGTATAACGTATAACGTACAACGTCTAACGTATAACGTATAACGTATAACGTATAACGTACAACGTATAACGTATAACGTATAACGTACAACGTATAACGTATAACGTATATCCTATAACGCATAACGTATAACGTATAACGTATAACGTATAACGTATAACGTATAACGTATAACGTATAACGTATAACGTATAACGTATAACGTGTAACGTATAACGTATAACGTATAACGTATAACGTATAACGTATAACGTATAACGTATAACGTATAACGTATAACGTATAACGTATAACGTATAACGTACAACGTTTAACTTATAACGTATAACGTAGAACGTATAACGTACAACGTATAACGTATAACGTACAACGTATAACGTATAACGTATATCCTATAACGCATAACGTATAACGTATAACGTATAACGTATAACGTATAACGTATAACGTATAACGTATAACGTATAACGTATAACGTACAACGTTTAACGTATAACGTATAACGTATAACGTACAACGTATAACGTATTACGTATATCCTATAACGTATAACGTATAACGTATAACGTATAACGTATAACGTATAACGTATAACGTATAACGTATAACGTATAACGTATAACGTATAACGTATAACGTACAACGTTTAACGTATAACGTATAACGTAGAACGTTTAACGTACAACGTATAACGTATAACGTACAACGTATAACGTATAACGTATATCCTATAACGCATAACGTATAACGTATAAGATATAACGTATAACGTATAACGTATAACGTATAACGTATAACGTATAACGTATAACGTATAACGTATAACGTATAACGTATAACGTATAACGTATAACGTATAACGTAGAACGTATAACGTATAACGTATAACGTATAACGTATGACGTATAACGTATAACGTAGAACGTTTAACGTATAACGTATAACGTAGAACGTATAACGTACAACGTATAACGTATAACGTACAACGTATAACGTATAACGTATATCCTATAACGCATAACGTATAACGTATAACGTATAACGTATAACGTATAACGTATAACGTATAACGTATAACGTATAACGTATAACGTATGTCGTATAACGTATAACGTATAACGTATAACGTATAACGTATAACGTATAACGTATAACGTATAACGTATAACGTATAACGTATAACGTATAACGTATAACGTATAACGTATAACGTACAACGTTCAACGTACAACGTATAATGTATAACGTATAACGTATAACGTATAACGTATAAGGTATAACGTATAACGTATAACGTATAACGTATAACGTATAACGTATAACGTATAACGTATAACGTATAACGTACAACGTTTAACGTACAACGTATAACGTAGAACGTATAACGTATAACGTATAACGTATAACGTATGACGTATAACGTATAACGTACAACGTTTAACGTATAACGTATAGCGTATAACGTATAACGTATAACGTATACCGTACAACGTATAACGTATAACGTATAACGTATAACGTATAACGTATAACGTATAACGTATAACGTACAACGTTTAACGTATACCGTATAACGAATAACGTATAACGTATATCGCATGACGTATAACATATAACGTATAACGTATAACGTACAACGTATAACGTATAACGTATATCCTATAACGCATAACGTATAACGTATAACGTATAACGTATAACGTATAACGTATAACGTATAACGTATAACGCATAACGTATAACGTATAACGTGTAACGTATAACGTATAACGTATAACGTATAACGTATAACGTATAACGTATAACGTATAACGTATAACGTATAACGTATAACGTATAACGTATAACGTATAACGTATAACGTATAACGTATAACGTATAACGTATAACGTATAACGTATAGCGTATAACGTATAACGTATAACGTATAACGTACAACGTCTAACGTATAACGTATAACGTATAACGTATAACGTACAACGTATAACGTATAACGTATAACGTATAACGTATAACGTATAACGCATAACGTATAACGTATAACGTATAACGTATAACGTATAACGTATAACGTATAGCGTATAACGTATAACGTATAACGATTAACGTAAAACGTATGACGTATTACATATTACGTATATCGTATAACGTATAACGTATAACGTATAACGTATAACGTATAACGTACAACGTACAACGTATAACGTATATCCTATAACGCATAACGTATAACGTATAAGGTATAACGTATAACGTATAACGTATAACGTATAACGTATAACGTATAACGTATAACGTATAACGTATAACGTATAACGTATAACATATAACGTATAACGTATAACGTATAACGTATAGCGTATAACGTATAACGTATAACGTATAACGTACAACGTCTAACGTATAACGTATAACGTATAACGTATAACGTATAACGTATAACGTGTAACGTATAACGTATAACGTATAACGTATAACGTATAACGTATAACGTATAACGTACAACGTTTAACGTATAACGTATAACGTAGAACGTATAACGTATAACGTACAACGTATAACGTATAACGTATATCCTATAACGCATAACGTATAACGTATAACGTATAACGTATAACGTATAACGTATAACGTATAACGTGTAACGTATAACGTATAACGTATAACGTATAACGTATAACGTATAACGTATAACGTATAACGTATAACGTATAACGTATAACGTATAACGTATAACGTATAACGTATGTCGTATAACGTATAACGTATAACGTATAACGTATAACGTATAACGTATAACGTATAATGTATAACGTATAACGTATAACGTATAACGTATAACGTATAACGTATAACGTAGAACGTATAACGTATAACGTATAACGTATAACGTATGACGTATAACGTATAACGTACAACGTTTAACGTATAACGTATAACGTAGAACGTATAACGTACAACGTATAACGTATAACGTACAACGTATAACGTATAACGTTTATCCTATAACGCATAACGTATAACGTATAAGGTATAACGTATAACGTATAACGTATAACGTATAACGTATAACGTATAACGTATAACGTATAACGTATAACGTATAACGTATAACGTATAACGTATAACGTATAACGTATAACGTATAACGTATAACGTATAACGTATAACGTATAACGTATAACGTATAACGTATAACGCATAACGTATAACGTATAACGTATTACTTATAACGTATAACGTATAACGTATAACGTATAACGTACAACGTTTAACGTATAACGTATAACGTAGAACGTATAACGTATAACGTATAACGTATAACGTATAACGTACAACGTATAACGTATAACGTATATCCTATAACGCATAACGTATAACGTATAACGTATAACGTATAACGTATAACGTATAACGTATAACGTATAACGTATAACGTATAACGTATAACGTATAACGTATAACGTATAACGTATAACGTATAACGTATAACGTATAACGTATAACGTAGAACGTATAACGTATAACGTACAACGTATAACGTATAACGTATATCCTATAACGCATAACGTATAACGTATAACGTATAACGTATAACGTATAACGTATAACGTATAACGTGTAACGTATAACGTATAACGTACAACGTTTAACGTATAACGTATAACGTAGAACGTATAACGTATAACGTACAACGTATAACGTATAACGTATATCCTATAACGCATAACGTATAACGTATAACGTATAACGTATAACGTATAACGTATAACGTATAACGTGTAACGTATAACGTATAACGTATAACGTATAACGTATAACGTATAACGTATAACGTATAACGTATAACGTATAACGTATAACGTATAACGTATAACGTATAACGTATGTCGTATAACGTATAACGTATAACGTATAACGTATAACGTATAACGTATAACGTATAATGTATAACGTATAACGTATAACGTATAACGTATAACGTATAACGTATAACGTAGAACGTATAACGTATAACGTATAACGTATAACGTACAACGTTTAACGTATAACGTATATCCTATAACGCATAACGTATAACGTATAACGTATAACGTATAACGTATAACGTATAACGTATAACGTATAACGTATAACGTATAACGTATAACGTATGACGTATAACGTATAACGTACAACGTTTAACGTATAACGTATAACGCAGAACGTTTAACGTACAACGTATATCGTATAACGTACAACGTATAACGTATAACGTATATCCTATAACGCATAACGTATAACGTATAAGATATAACGTATAACGTATAACGTATAACGCATAACGTATAACGTATAACGTATAACGTATAACGTATAACGTATAACGTATTACTTATAACGTATAACGTATAACGTAGAACGTATAACGTATAACGTACAACGTATAACGTATAACGTATATCCTATAACGCATAACGTATAACGTATAACGTATAACGTATAACGTATAACGTATAACGTATAACGTGTAACGTATAACGTATAACGTATGGCGTATAACGTATAACGTACAACGTTTAACGTATAACGTATAACGTAGAACGTTTAACGTACAACGTATAACGTATAACGTACAACGTATAACGTATAACGTATATCCTATAACGCATAACGTATAACGTATAAGATATAACGTATAACGTATAACGTATAACGTACAACGTATAACGTATAACGTACAACGTATAACGTATAACGTATATCCTATAACGCATGACGTATAACGTATAAGATATATCGTATAACGTATAACGTATAACGCATAACGTATAACGTATAACGTATAACCTATAACGTATAACGTATAACGTATTACTTATAACGTATAACGTATAACGTAGAACGTATAACGTATAACGTACAACGTATAACGTATAACGTATATCCTATAACGCATAACGTATAACGTATAACGTATAACGTATGACGTATAACGTATAATGTATAACGTATAACGTGTAACGTATAACGTATAACGTACAACGTATAACGTATAACGTAGAACGTATAACGTATAACGTATAACGTATAACGTATAACGTATAACGTATAACGTATAACGTATAACGTATAACGTATAACGTATAACGTATAACGTATAATGTATAACGCATAACGTATAACGTATAACGTATTACTTATAACGTATAACGTATAACGTATAACGTATAACGTACAACGTTTAACGTATAACGTATAACGTAGAACGTATAACGTATAACGTATAACGTATAACGTATAACGTACAACGTATAACGTATAACGTATATCCTATAACGCATAACGTATAACGTATAACGTATAACGTATAACGTATAACGTATAACGTATAACGTATAACGTGTAACGTATAACGTATAACGTATGACGTATAACGTATAACGTACAACGTTTAACGTATAACGTATAACGTAGAACGTTTAACGTACAACGTATATCGTATAACGTACAACGTATAACGTATAACGTATATCCTATAACGCATAACGTATAACGTATAAGATATAACGTATAACGTATAACGTATAACGCATAACGTATAACGTATAACGTATAACGTATAACGTATAACGTATAACGTATTACTTATAACGTATAACGTATAACGTAGAACGTATAACGTATAACGTACAACGTATAACGTATAACGTATATCCTATAACGCATAACGTATAACGTATAACGTATAACGTATAACGTATAACGTATAACGTAGAACGTATAACGTATAACGTACAACGTATAACGTATAACGTATATCCTATAACGCATAACGTATAACGTATAACGTATAACGTATGACGTATAACGTATAACGTATAACGTGTAACGTATAACGTATAACGTATAACGTATAACGTGTAACGTATAACGTATAACGTATAACGTATAACGTATAACGTAGAACGTATAACGTATAACGTATAACGTATAACGTATGACGTATAACGTATAACGTACAACGTTTAACGTATAACGTATAACGTAGAACGTATAACGTACAACGTATAACGTATAACGTACAACGTATAACGTATAACGTTTATCCTATAACGCATAACGTATAACGTATAAGGTATAACGTATAACGTATATCCTATAACGCATATCGTATAACGTATAACGTATAACGTATAACGTATAACGTATAACGTATAACGTATAACGTATAACGTATAACGTATGACGTGTAACGTATAACGTATAACGTATAACGTATAACGTATAACGTATAACGTATAACGTACAACGTTTAACGTATAACGTATAACGTAGAACGTATAACGTATAACGTACAACGTATAACGTATAACTTATATCCTATAACGCATAACGTATAACGTATAACGTATAACGTATAACGTATAACGTATAACGTATAACGTATAACGTGTAACGTATAACGTATAACGTATAACGTATAACGTATAACGTATAACGTATAACGTATAACGTATAACGTATAACGTATAACGTATAACGTATAACGTATGTCGTATAACGTATAACGTATAACGTATAACGTATAACGTATAACGTATAACGTATAATGTATAACGTATAACGTATAACGTATAACGTATAACGTATAACGTACAACGTATAACGTATAACGTATAACGTATAACGTATAATGTATAACGTATAACGTATAACGTATAACGTATAACGTATAACGTATATCGCATGACGTATAACGCATAACGTATAACGTATAACGTACAACGCATAACGTATAACGTATAACGTATAACGTATAACGTATAACGTATAACGTATAACGTATAACGTGTAACGTATAACGTATAACGTATAACGTATAACGTATAACGTATAACGTATAACGTATAACGTATAACGTATAACGTATAACGTATAACGTATAACGTATGTCGTATAACGTATAACGTATAACGTATAACGTATAACGTACAACGTTTAACGTATAACGTATAACGTAGAACGTATATCCTATAACGTATATCCTATAACGCATAACGTATAACGTATAACGTATAACGTATAACGTATAACGTATAACGTATAACGTATAACGTATAACGTATAACGTATAACGTATAACGTATGTCGTATAACGTATAACGTATAACGTATAACGTATAACGTATAACGTATAACGTATAATGTATAACGTATAACGTATAACGTATAACGTATAACGTATAACGTATAACGTATAACGTATAACGTATAACGTATAACGAATAACGTATAACGTATAGCGTATATCGCATGACGTATAACGCATAACGTATAACGTATAACGTACAACGTATAACGTATAACGTATATCCTATAACGCATAACTTATAACGTATAACGTATAATGTATAACGTATAACGTATAACGTATAACGTATAACGTATAACGTATAACGTATAACGTATAACGTATAACGTATAATGTATAACGTATAACGTATAACGTATAGCGTCTAACGTATAACGTATAACGTATAACGTATCACGTATAACGTATAACGTATAACTTATAACGTATAACGTATAACGTATAACGTATAACGTATAACGTATAACGTATAACGTATAACGTATAACGTATAACGTATAACGTATAACGTATAACGTATAACGTATAACGTATAACGTATAACGTATAACGTATAACTTATAACGTATAACGTATAACGTATAACGCATAACGTATAACGTATAACGTATAACGTATAACGTATAACGTATAACGTACAACGTTTAACGTATAACGTATAACGTAGAACGTAGAACGTATAACGTATAACGTATAACGTATAACGTATGACGTATAACGTATAACGTACAACGTTTAACGTATAACGTATAACGTAGAACGTATAACGTACAACGTATAACGTATAACGTACAACGTATAACGTATAACGTATATCCTATAACGCATAACGTATAACGTATAACGTATAACGTATAACGTATAACGTATAACGTATAACGTATAACGTATAACGTATAACGTATAACGTATAACGTATAACGTATAACGTATAACGTACAACGTATAACGTATAGCGTACAACGTATATCCTATAACGTATATCCTATAACGCATAACGTATAACGTATAAAGTATAACGTATATCCCATAACGCATAACGTATATCCTATAACGCATAACGTATAGCGTATAACGCATAACGTATACATTATAACGTATAACGTATAACGTGTAACGTATAACGTGTAACGTATAACGTATAACGTATAACGTATAGCGTATAACGTATAACGTATAACGTATAACGTATAGCGTATAACGTATAACGTATAACGTATATCGTATAACGTATAACGTATAACGTATAGCGTATAACGTATAACGTATAACGATTAACGTAAAACGTATGACGTATTACATATTACGTGTAACGTATAACGTATAACGTATAACGTATAACGTATAACGTATAACGTATAACGTATAACGTATAACGTATAACGCATAACGTATAACGTATAACGTATAACGTATAACGTATAACGTATAACGTATAACGTATAACGTATAACGTACAACGTTTAACGTATAACGTATAACGTAGAACGTATAACGTATAACGTATAACATATAACGTATGACGTATAACGTATAACGTACAACGTTTAACGTATAACGTATAACGTAGAACGTATAACGTACAACGTATAACGTATAACGTACAACGTATAACGTATAACGTATATCCTATAACGCATAACGTACAACGTATAACGTATAACGTATAACGTATAACGTATAAAGTATAACGTATAACCTATAACGTATAACGTATAACGTATAACGTATGTCGTATAACGTATAACGTATAACGTATAACGTATAACGTATAACGTATAACGTATAACGTATAACGTATAACGTATAACGTATAACGTATAATGTATAACGTATAACGTATAACGTATAACGTATAACGTATATCGTATAACGTATAACGTATACCGTATAACGTATAACGTATAATGTATAGCGTATAACGTATAACGTATAACGTATAACGTATATCGCATGACGTATAACGCATAACGTATAACGTATAACGTACAACGTATAACGTATAACGTATATCCTATAACGCATAACGTATAACGTATAACGTATAATGTATAACGTATAACGTATAACGTATAACGTATAACGTATAACGTATAACGTATAACGTATAACGTATAACGTATAACGTATAACGTATAACGTATAACGTATAACGTATAGCGTCTAACGTAAAACGTATAACGTATAACGTATAACGTATAACGTATAACTTATAACGTATAACGTATAACGTATAACGTAGAACGTATAACGTACAACGTATAACGTATAGTGTACAACGTATATCCTATAACCTATATCCTATAACGCATAACGTATAACGTATGACGTATAACGTATAACGTATAACGTATAACGTATAACGTATAACGTATAACGTATAACGTATAATGTATAACGTATAACGTATAACGTATAACGTATAACGTATAACGTATAACGTATAACGTATAACGTATAACGTATAACGTATAACGTATAACGTATAACGTATAGCGTCTAACGTATAACGTATAACGTATAACGTATAACGTATAACGTATAACTTATAACGTATAACGTATAACGTATAACGTAGAACGTATAACGTACAACGTATAACGTATAGTGTACAACGTATATCCTATAACCTATATCCTATAACGCATAACGTATAACGTATGACGTATAACGTATAACGTATAACGTATAACGTATAACGTATAACGTATAACGTATAACGTATAACGTATAACGTATAACGTATAACGTATGTCGTATAACGTATAACGTATAACGTATAACGTATATCCTATAACGCATAACGTATGTCCTATAACGCATAACGTATAGCGTATAACGCATAACGTATACCGTATAACGTATAACGTATAACGTGTAACGTATAACGCATAACGTATAACGTATAACGTATAACGTATAACGTATAACGTATAACGTATAACGTATAACGTATAGCGTCTAACGTATAACGTATAACGTATAACGTATAACGTATAACGTATAACTTATAACGTATAACGTATAACGTATAACGTAGAACGTATAACGTACAACGTATATCGTATAGCGTACAACGTATATCCTATAACCTATATCCTATAACGCATAGCGTATAACGTATGACGTATAACGTATAACGTATAACGTATAACGTATAACGTATAACGTATAACGTATATCCTATAACGCATAACGTAAAACGTATAACGTATAACGTATAACGTATAACGTATAACGTATAACGTATAACGTATAACGTATAACCTATAACGTATAACGTATAACGTATAACGTATGTCGTATAACGTATAACGTATAACGTATAACGTATAACGTATAACGTATAACGTATAACGTATAACGTATAACGTATAATGTATAACGTATAACGTATAACGTATAACGTAGAACGTATAACGTACAACGTATAACGTATAGCGTACAACGTATATCCTATAACGTATATCCTATAACGCATAACGTATAACGTATAACGTATAACGTATAACGTATAACGTATAACGTGTAACGTATAACGTATAAGATATAACGTATAACGTATAACGTATAACGTATAACGTATAACGTATAACGTATAACGTATAACGTATAACGTATAACGTATAACGTATAACGTATAACGTAGAACGTATAACGTATAACGTATAACGTATAACGTATGACGTATAACGTATAACGTACAACGTTTAACGTATAACGTATAACGTAGAACGTATAACGTACAACGTATAACGTATAACGTACAACGTATAACGTATAACGTATATCCTATAACGCATAACTTATAACGTATAACGTATAACGTATAACGTATAACGTATAACGTATAACGTATAACGTATAACGTATAACGTATGTCGTATAACGTATAACGTATAACGTATAACGTATAACGTATAACGTATAACGTATAACGTATAACGTATAACGTATAACGTATAACGTATAACGTATAACGTATAACGTATAACGTACAACGTTCAACGTACAACGTATAATGTATAACGTATAACGTATAACGTATAACGTATAAGGTATAACGTATAACGTATAACGTATAACGTATAACGTATAACGTATAACGTATAACGTATAACGTATAACGTATAACGTACAACGTTTAACGTACAACGTATAACGTAGAACGTATAACGTATAACGTATAACGTATAACGTATGACGTATAACGTATAACGTACAACGTTTAACGTATAACGTATAGCGTATAACGTATAACGTATAACGTATACCGTACAACGTATAACGTATAATGTATAACGTATAACGTATAACGTACAACGTTTAACGTATACCGTATAACGAATAACGTATAACGTATATCGCATGACGTATAACATATAACGTATAACGTATAACGTACAACGTATAACGTATAACGTATATCCTATAACGCATAACGTATAACGTATAACGTATAACGTATAACGTATAACGTATAACGTATAACGTATAACGCATAACGTATAACGTATAACGTGTAACGTATAACGTATAACGTATAACGTATAACGTATAACGTATAACGTATAACGTATAACGTACAACGTATAACGTATAACGTATAACGTATAACGTATAACGTATAACGTATAACGTATAACGTATAACGTATAACGTATAACGTATAACGTATAACGTATAGCGTATAACGTATAACGTATAACGTATAACGTACAACGTCTAACGTATAACGTATAACGTATAACGTATAACGTACAACGTATAACGTATAACGTATAACGTATAACGTATAACGTATAACGCATAACGTATAACGTATAACGTATAACGTATAACGTATAACGTATAACGTATAGCGTATAACGTATAACGTATAACGTATAACGTATAACGTATAACGTATAACGTATAACGTACAACGTTTAACGTATAACGTATAACGTAGAACGTATAACGTATAACGTACAACGTATAACGTATAACGTATATCCTATAACGCATAACGTATAACGTATAACGTATAACGTATAACGTATAACGTATAACGTATAACGTGTAACGTATAACGTATAACGTATAACGTATAACGTATAACGTATAACGTATAACGTATAACGTATAACGTATAACGTATAACGTATAACGTATAACGTATAACGTATGTCGTATAACGTATAACGTATAACGTATAACGTATAACGTATAACGTATAACGTAGAACGTATAACGTATAACGTATAACGTATAACGTATGACGTATAACGTATAACGTACAACGTTTAACGTATAACGTATAACGTAGAACGTATAACGTACAACGTATAACGTATAACGTACAACGTATAACGTATAACGTTTATCCTATAACGCATAACGTATAACGTATAAGGTATAACGTATAACGTATAACGTATAACGTATAACGTATAACGTATAACGTATAACGTATAACGTATAACGTATAACGTATAACGTATAACGTACAACGTTCAACGTACAACGTATAATGTATAACGTATAACGTATAACGTATAATGTATAACGTATAACGTACAACGTTTAACGTATAACGTAAAACGTATAACGTACAACGTATAACGTATTACGTATATCCTATAACGTATAACGTATAACGTATAACGTATAACGTATAACGTATAACGTATAACGTATAACGTACAACGTATAACGTATAACGTATAACGTATAACGTATAACGTATAACGTATAACGTATAACGTACAGCGTCTAACGTATAACGAATAACGTATAACGTATAACGTATAACGTATAACGTATAACTTATAACGTATAACGTATAACGTATAACGTATAACGTATAACGTATAACGTATAACGTATAACGTATAACGTAGAACGTATAACGTACAACGTATAACGTATAACGTATAACGTATATCCTATAACGCATAACGTATAACGTATAACGTATAACGTATAACGTATAACGTATAACGTATAACGTATAACGTATAACGTATAACGTATAACGTATAACGTATAACGTATAACGTATAACGTATAACGCATAACGGATAACGTATAACGTATAACGTATAACGTATAACGTATAACGTATAGCGTACAACGTATATCCTATAACGTATATCCTATAACGCATAACGTATAACGTATAAAGTATAACGTATATCCTATAACGCATAACGTATATCCTATAACGCATAACGTATAGCGTATAACGCATAACGTATACATTATAACGTATAACGTATAACGTGTAACGTATAACGTGTAACGTATAACGTATAACGTATAACGTATAACTTATAACGTATAACGTATAACGTATAACGCATAACGTATAACGTATAACGTATAACGTATAACGTATAACGTATAACGTATAACGTATAACGTATAACGTATAACGTATAACGTACAACGTATAACGTATAACGTATAACGTATAACGTATAACGTATAACGTATAACGTATAACGTACAGCGTCTAACGTATAACGAATAACGTATAACGTATAACGTATAACGTATAACGTATAACGTATAACGTATAACGTATAATGTATAACGTATAACGTATAACGTATAACGTATAACGTATAACGTATAACGTATAACGTATAACGTATAACGTATAACGTATAACGTATAACGTATAACGTATAGCGTCTAACGTATAACGTATAACGTATAACGTATAACGTATAACGTATAACTTATAACGTATAACGTATAACGTATAACGTAGAACGTATAACGTACAACGTATAACGTATAGTGTACAACGTATATCCTATAACCTATATCCTATAACGCATAACGTATAACGTATGACGTATAACGTATAACGTATAACGTATAACGTATAACGTATAACGTATAACGTATAACGTATAACGTATAACGTATAACGTATAACGTATAACGTATAACGTATAACGTATAACGTATAACGTATAACGTATAACGTATGTCGTATATCGTATAACGTATAACGTATAACGTATATCCTATAACGCATAACGTATGTCCTATAACGCATAACGTATAGCGTATAACGCATAACGTATACCGTATAACGTATAACGTATAACGTGTAACGTATAACGCATAACGTATAACGTATAACGTATAACGTATAACGTATAACGTATAACGTATAACGTATAACGTATAGCGTCTAACGTATAACGTATAACGTATAACGTATAACGTATAACGTATAACTTATAACGTATAACGTATAACGTATAACGTAGAACGTATAACGTACAACGTATATCGTATAGCGTACAACGTATATCCTATAACCTATATCCTATAACGCATAGCGTATAACGTATGACGTATAACGTATAACGTATAACGTATAACGTATAACGTATAACGTATATCCTATAACGCATAACGTACAACGTATAACGTATAACGTATAACGTATAACGTATAACGTATAACGTATAACGTATAACGTATAACCTATAACGTATAACGTATAACGTATAACGTATGTCGTATAACGTATAACGTATAACGTATAACGTATAACGTATAACGTATAACGTATAACGTATAACGTATAACGTATAATGTATAACGTATAACGTATAACGTATAACGTAGAACGTATAACGTACAACGTATAACGTATAGCGTACAACGTATATCCTATAACGTATATCCTATAACGCATAACGTATAACGTATAACGTATAACGTATAACGTATAACGTATAACGTGTAACGTATAACGTATAAGATATAACGTATAACGTATAACGTATAACGTATAACGTATAACGTATAACGTATAACGTATAACGTATAACGTATAACGTATAACGTATAACGTATAACGTAGAACGTATAACGTATAACGTATAACGTATAACGTATGACGTATAACGTATGACGTACAACGTTTAACGTATAACGTATAACGTAGAACGTATAACGTACAACGTATAACGTATAACGTACAACGTATAACGTATAACGTATATCCTATAACGCATAACTTATAACGTATAACGTATAACGTATAACGTATAACGTATAACGTATAACGTATAACGTATAACGTATAACGTATGTCGTATAACGTATAACGTATAACGTATAACGTATAACGTATAACGTATAACGTATAACGTATAACGTATAACGTATAACGTATAACGTATAACGTATAACGTATAACGTATAACGTACAACGTTCAACGTACAACGTATAATGTATAACGTATAACGTATAACGTATAACGTATAAGGTATAACGTATAACGTATAACGTATAACGTATAACGTATAACGTATAACGTATAACGTATAACGTATAACGTATAACGTACAACGTTTAACGTACAACGTATAACGTAGAACGTATAACGTATAACGTATAACGTATAACGTATGACGTATAACGTATAACGTACAACGTTTAACGTATAACGTATAGCGTATAACGTATAACGTATAACGTATACCGTACAACGTATAACGTATAATGTATAACGTATAACGTATAACGTACAACGTTTAACGTATACCGTATAACGAATAACGTATAACGTATATCGCATGACGTATAACATATAACGTATAACGTATAACGTACAACGTATAACGTATAACGTATATCCTATAACGCATAACGTATAACGTATAACGTATAACGTATAACGTATAACGTATAACGTATAACGTATAACGCATAACGTATAACGTATAACGTGTAACGTATAACGTATAACGTATAACGTATAACGTATAACGTATAACGTATAACGTATAACGTACAACGTATAACGTATAACGTATAACGTATAACGTATAACGTATAACGTATAACGTATAACGTATAACGTATAACGTATAACGTATAACGTATAGCGTATAACGTATAACGTATAACGTATAACGTACAACGTCTAACGTATAACGTATAACGTATAACGTATAACGTATAACGTACAACGTATAACGTATAACGTATAACGTATAACGTATAACGTATAACGCATAACGTATAACGTATAACGTATAACGTATAACGTATAACGTATAACGTATAGCGTATAACGTATAACGTATAACGTATAACGTATAACGTATAACGTATAACGTATAACGTACAACGTTTAACGTATAACGTATAACGTAGAACGTATAACGTATAACGTACAACGTATAACGTATAACGTATATCCTATAACGCATAACGTATAACGTATAACGTATAACGTATAACGTATAACGTATAACGTATAACGTGTAACGTATAACGTATAACGTATAACGTATAACGTATAACGTATAACGTATAACGTATAACGTATAACGTATAACGTATAACGTATAACGTATAACGTATGTCGTATAACGTATAACGTATAACGTATAACGTATAACGTATAACGTATAACGTAGAACGTATAACGTATAACGTATAACGTATAACGTATGACGTATAACGTATAACGTACAACGTTTAACGTATAACGTATAACGTAGAACGTATAACGTACAACGTATAACGTATAACGTACAACGTATAACGTATAACGTTTATCCTATAACGCATAACGTATAACGTATAAGGTATAACGTATAACGTATAACGTATAACGTATAACGTATAACGTATAACGTATAACGTATAACGTATAACGTATAACGTATAACGTATAACGTACAACGTTCAACGTACAACGTATAATGTATAACGTATAACGTATAACGTACAACGTTTAACGTATAACGTATAACGTAGAACGTATAACGTATAACGTATAACGTATAACGTATAACGTACAACGTTTAACGTATAACGTATAACGTAGAACGTATAACGTATAACGTATAACGTATAACGTATAACGTATAACGTATAACGTATAACGTATAACGTATAACGTATAACGTATATCGCATGACGTATAACGCATAACGTATAACTTATAACGTACAACGTATAACGTATAACGTATAACGTATAACGTATAACGTACAGCGTCTAACGTATAACGAATAACGTATAACGTATAACGTATAACGTATAACTTATAACGTATAACGTATAACGTATAACGTATAACGTATAACGTATAACGTATAACGTATAACGTATAACGTATAACGTATAACGTATAACGTATAACGTATAACGTATAACGTATAACGTATAACGTATAACGTATAACGTATAACGTATAACGTATAACGTATAACGTATAACGTATAACGTATAACGCATAACGGATAACGTATAACGTATAACGTATAACGTATAACGTATAACGTATAGCGTACAACGTATATCCTATAACGTATATCCTATAACGCATAACGTATAACGTATAAAGTATAACGTATATCCTATAACGCATAACGTATATCCTATAACGCATAACGTATAGCGTATAACGCATAACGTATACATTATAACGTATAACGTATAACGTGTAACGTATAACGTGTAACGTATAACGTATAACGTATAACGTATAACTTATAACGTATAACGTATAACGTATAACGCATAACGTATAACGTATAACGTATAACGTATAACGTATAACGTATAACGTATAACGTACAACGTTTAACGTATAACGTATAACGTAGAACGTATAACGTATAACGTATAACGTATGACGTATAACGTATAACGTACAACGTTTAACGTATAACGTATAACGTAGAACGTATAACGTACAACGTATAACGTATAACGTATAACGTATAACGTATAACGTATAACGTATAACGTATAACGTATGACGTATAACGTATAACGTATAACGTATAACGTATAACGTATAACGTATAACGTATAACGTATAACGCATAACGGATAACGTATAACGTATAACGTATAACGTATAACGTATAACGTATAACGCATAACGGATAACGTATAACGTATAACGTATAACGTATAACGTACAACGTTTAACGTATAACGTATAACGTATAACGTACAACGTATAACGTATTACGTATATCCTATAACGTATAACGTATAACGTATAACGTATAACGTATAACGTATAACGTATAACGTATAACGTATAACGTATAACGTATAACGTATAACGTATAACGTATAACGTATAACGTATAACGTACAACTTTCAACGTACAATGTATAACGTATAACGTATAACGTATAACGTACAACGTTTAACGTATAACGTATAACGTATAACGTACAACGTATAACGTATGACGTATATCCTATAACGTATAACGTATAACGTATAACGTATAACGTACAACGTCTAACGTATAACGTATAACGTATAACGTATAACGTATAACGTATAACGTGTAACGTATAACGTATAACGTATAACGTATAACGTATAACGTATAACGTATCACGTACAACGTTTAACGTATAACGTATAACGTAGAACGTATAACGTATAACGTATAACGTATAACGTATAACGTATAACGTATAACGTATAACGTATAACGTATAACGTATAACGTATATCGCATGACGTATAACGCATAACGTATAACTTATAACGTACAACGTATAACGTATAACGTATAACGTATAACGTATAACGTACAGCGTCTAACGTATAACGAATAACGTATAACGTATAACGTATAACGTATAACTTATAACGTATAACGTATAACGTATAACGTATAACGTATAACGTATAACGTATAACGTATAACGTATAACGTATAACGTATAACGTATAACGTATAACGTATAACGTATAACGTATAACGTATAGCGTATAACGTACAACGTTCAACGTACAACGTATAATGTATAACGTATAACGTATAACGTATAACGTATAACGTATAACGTACAACGTTTAACGTATAACGTATAACGTATAACGTACAACGTATAACGTATTACGTATATCCTATAACGTATAACGTATAACGTATAACGTATAACGTATAACGTATAACGTATAACGTATAACGTATAACGTATAACGTATAACGTATAACGTATAACGTATAACGTATAACGTATAACGTATAACGTATAACGTATAACGTATAACGTATAACGTATAACGTACAGCGTCTAACGTATAACGAATAACGTATAACGTATAACGTATAACGTATAACTTATAACGTATAACGTATAACGTATAACGTATAACGTATAACGTATAACGTATAACGTATAACGTATAACGTATAACGTATAACGTATAACGTATAACGTATAACGTATAACGTACAACGTTCAACGTACAACGTATAATGTATAACGTATAACGTATAACGTATAACGTATAACGTATAACGTACAACGTTTAACGTATAACGTATAACGTATAACGTACAACGTATAACGTATTACGTATATCCTATAACGTATAACGTATAACGTATAACGTATAACGTATAACGTATAACGTATAACGTATAACGTACAACGTATAACGTATTACGTATATCCTATAACGTATAACGTATAACGTATAACGTATAACGTATAACGTATAACGTATAACGTATAACGTATAACGTATAACGTATAACGTATAACGTATAACGTATAACGTATAACGTATAACGTATAACGTATAACGTATAACGTATAACGTATAACGTATAACGTACAACGTATAACGTATAACGTACAACGTATAACGTATAACGTATATCCTATAACGCATAACGTATAACATATAACGTATAACGTATAACGTATAACGTATAACATATAACGTATAACGTATAACGTATAACGTACAACGTATAACGTATTACGTATATCCTATAACGTATAACGTATAACGTATAACGTATAACGTATAACGTATAACGTATATCGTATGACGTATAACGTATAACGTATAACGTATAATGTATAACGTATAACGTATAACGTATAACGTATAACGTATAACGTATAACGTATAACGTATAACGTATAACGTATAACGTATAACGTATAACGTACAACGTTCAACGTACAACGTATAATGTATAACGTATAACGTATAACGTATAACGTATAACGTATAACGTACAACGTTTAACGTATAACGTATAACGTATAACGTACAACGTATAACGTATTACGTATATCCTATAACGTATAACGTATAACGTATAACGTATAACGTATAACGTATAACGTATAACGTATAACGTATAACGTATAACGTATAACGTATAACGTATAACGTATAACGTATAACGTATAACGTATAACGTATAACGTATAACGTATAAGGTATAACGTACAACTTTCAACGTACAACGTATAACGTATAACGTATAACGTATAACGTATAACGTATAACGTATAACGTATAACGTATAACGTATAACGTATAACGTATAACGTATAACGTATATCGTATAACGAATAACGTATAACGTATAACGTATAACGTATAACGTATAACGTATAACGTATAACGTATAACGTATAACGTACAACGTTTAACGTATAACGTACAACGTAGAACGTATAACGTATAACGTATAACGTATGACGTATAACGTATAACGTACAACGTTTAACGTATAACGTATAACGTAGAACGTATAACGTACAACGTCTAACGTATCACGTATAACGTATAACGTATAACGTATAACGTATAACGTATAACGTATAACGTATAACGTATAACGTATAACGTATAAGGTATAACTTATAACGTATATCGTATAACGTATAACGTATAACGTATAACGTATAACGTACAACGTATAACGTATAACGTATATCCTATAACGCATAACGTATAACGTATAACGTATAACGTATAACGTATAACGTATAACGTATAACGTATAACGTATAACGTACAACGTTTAACGTATAACGTATTACGTATATCCTATAACGTATAACGTATAACGTATAACGTATAACGTATAACGTATAACGTATAACGTATAACGTATAACGTATAACGTATAACGTATAACGTATAACGTATAACGTATATCGTATAACGAATAACGTATAACGTATAACGTATAACGTATAACGTATAACGTATAACGTATAACGTATAACGTATAACGTACAACGTTTAACGTATAACGTACAACGTAGAACGTATAACGTATAACGTATAACGTATGACGTATAACGTATAACGTACAACGTTTAACGTATAACGTATAACGTAGAACGTATAACGTACAACGTCTAACGTATCACGTATAACGTATAACGTATAACGTATAACGTATAACGTATAACGTATAACGTACAACGTTCAACGTACAACGTATAATGTATAACGTATAACGTATAACGTATAACGTATAACGTATAACGTACAACGTTTAACGTATAACGTATAACGTATAACGTACAACGTATAACGTATTACGTATATCCTATAACGTATAACGTATAACGTATAACGTATAACGTATAACGTATAACGTATAACGTATAACGTATAACGTATAACGTATAACGTATAACGTATAACGTATAACGTATAACGTATAACGTATAACGTATAACGTATAACGTATAACGTATAACGTATAACGTATAACGTATAACGTATAACGTATAACGTATAACGTATAACGTATAACGTACAACTTTCAACGTACAACGTATAACGTATAACGTATAACGTATAACGTATAACGTATAACGTATAACGTATAACGTATAACGTATAACGTATAACGTATAACGTATAACGTATATCGTATAACGAATAACGTATAACGTATAACGTATAACGTATAACGTATAACGTATAACGTATAACGTATAACGTATAACGTACAACGTTTAACGTATAACGTACAACGTAGAACGTATAACGTATAACGTATAACGTATGACGTATAACGTATAACGTACAACGTTTAACGTATAACGTATAACGTAGAACGTATAACGTACAACGTCTAACGTATCACGTATAACGTATAACGTATAACGTATAACGTATAACGTATAACGTATAACGTATAACGTATAACGTATAACGTATAAGGTATAACTTATAACGTATATCGTATAACGTATAACGTATAACGTATAACGTATAACGTACAACGTATAACGTATAACGTATATCCTATAACGCATAACGTATAACGTATAACGTATAACGTATAACGTATAACGTATAACGTATAACGTATAACGTATAACGTACAACGTTTAACGTATAACGTATTACGTATATCCTATAACGTATAACGTATAACGTATAACGTATAACGTATAACGTATAACGTATAACGTATAACGTATAACGTATAACGTATAACGTATAACGTATAACGTATAACGTATATCGTATAACGAATAACGTATAACGTATAACGTATAACGTATAACGTATAACGTATAACGTATAACGTATAACGTATAACGTATAACGTACAACGTTTAACGTATAACGTACAACGTAGAACGTATAACGTATAACGTATAACGTATGACGTATAACGTATAACGTACAACGTTTAACGTATAACGTATAACGTAGAACGTATAACGTACAACGTCTAACGTATCACGTATAACGTATAACGTATAACGTATAACGTATAACGTATAACGTATAACGTACAACGTTCAACGTACAACGTATAATGTATAACGTATAACGTATAACGTATAACGTATAACGTATAACGTACAACGTTTAACGTATAACGTATAACGTATAACGTACAACGTATAACGTATTACGTATATCCTATAACGTATAACGTATAACGTATAACGTATAACGTATAACGTATAACGTATAACGTATAACGTATAACGTATAACGTATAACGTATAACGTATAACGTATAACGTATAACGTATGACGTATAACGTATAACGTACAACGTTTAACTTATAACGTATAACGTAGAACGTATAACGTACAACGTATAACGTATAACGTACAACTTATAACGTATAACGTATATCCTATAACGCATAACGTATAACGTATAACGTATAACGTATAACGTATAACGTATAACGTATAACGTATAACGTATAACGTATAACGTGTAACGTATAACGTATAACGTGTAACGTATAACGTATAACGTATAACGTATAACGTATAACGTATAACGTATAACGTATAACGGATGACGTATAACGTATAACGTACAACGTATAACCTATAACGTAGAACGTATAACGTATAACGTATAACGTATAACGTATAACGTATAACGTACAACTTTCAACGTACAACGTATAACGTATAACGTATAACGTATAACGTATAACGTATAACGTACAACTTTCAACGTACAACGTATAACGTATAACGTATAACGTATAACGTATAACGTATAACGTATAACGTATAACGTATAACGTACAACGTTTAACGTATAACGTACAACGTAGAACGTATAACGTATAACGTATAACGTATGACGTATAACGTATAACGTACAACGTTTAACGTATAACGTATAACGTAGAACGTATAACGTACAACGTCTAACGTATCACGTATAACGTATAACGTATAACGTATAACGTATAACGTATAACGTATAACGTATAACGTATAACGTATAACGTATAAGGTATAACTTATAACGTATATCGTATAACGTATGACGTATAACGTATAACGTATAACGTACAACGTATAACGTATAACGTATATCCTATAACGCATAACGTATAACGTATAACGTATAACGTATAACGTATAACGTATAACGTATAACGTATAACGTACAACGTTTAACGTATAACGTATTACGTATATCCTATAACGTATAACGTATAACGTATAACGTATAACGTATAACGTATAACGTATAACGTATAACGTATAACGTATAACGTATAACGTATAACGTATAACGTATAACGTATAACGTATAACGTATAACGTATATCGTATAACGAATAACGTATAACGTATAACGTATAACGTATAACGTATAACGTATAACGTATAACGTATAACGTATAACGTACAACGTTTAACGTATAACGTACAACGTAGAACGTATAACGTATAACGTATAACGTATGACGTATAACGTATAACGTACAACGTTTAACGTATAACGTATAACGTAGAACGGATGACGTATAACGTATAACGTACAACGTATAACGTATAACGTAGAACGTAGAACGTATAACGTACAACGTATAACGTATAACGTACAACGTATAACGTATAACCTATATCCTATAACGCATAACGTATAACATATAACGTATAACGTATAACGTATAACGTACAACTTTCAACGTACAACGTATAACGTATAACGTATAACGTATAACGTATAACGTATAACGTATAACGTATAACGTATAACGTACAACTTTCAACGTACAACGTATAACGTATAACGTATAACGTATAACGTATAACGTATAACGTATAACGTATAACGTATAACGTACAACGTTTAACGTATAACGTACAACGTAGAACGTATAACGTATAACGTATAACGTATGACGTATAACGTATAACGTACAACGTTTAACGTATAACGTATAACGTAGAACGTATAACGTACAACGTCTAACGTATCACGTATAACGTATAACGTATAACGTATAACGTATAACGTATAACGTATAACGTACAACGTTCAACGTACAACGTATAATGTATAACGTATAACGTATAACGTATAACGTATAACGTATAACGTATAACGTACAACGTTTAACGTATAACGTATAACGTATAACGTACAACGTATAACGTATTACGTATATCCTATAACGTATAACGTATAACGTATAACGTATAACGTATAACGTATAACGTATAACGTATAACGTATAACGTATAACGTATAACGTATAACGTATAACGTATAACGTATAACGTATAACGTATGACGTATAACGTATAACGTACAACGTTTAACTTATAACGTATAACGTAGAACGTATAACGTACAACGTATAACGTATAACGTACAACTTATAACGTATAACGTATATCCTATAACGCATAACGTATAACGTATAACGTATAACGTATAACGTATAACGTATAACGTATAACGTATAACGTATAACGTATAACGTATAACGTATAACGTATAACGTGTAACGTATAACGTATAACGTATAACGTATAACGTATAACGTATAACGTATAACGTATAACGGATGACGTATAACGTATAACGTACAACGTATAACGTATAACGTAGAACGTAGAACGTATAACGTACAACGTATAACGTATAACGTACAACGTATAACGTATAACCTATATCCTATAACGCATAACGTATAACATATAACGTATAACGTATAACGTATAACGTATAACGTATAACGTATAACGTATAACGTATAACGTATAACGTATAACGTATGTCGTATATAGAATAACGTATAACGTATAACGTATAACGTATAACGTATAACGTATAATGTATAACGTATAACGTATAACGTATAACGTATAACGTATAACGTATAACGTATAACGTATAACGTATAACGTATAACGTATAATGTATAACGTATAACGTATAACGTATAACGTATAACGTATATCGCATGACGTATAACGCATAACGTATAACGTATAACGTACAATGTATAACGTATGAGGTATATCCTATAACGCATAACGTATAACGTATAACGTATAATGTATAACGTATAACGTATAACGTATAACGTATAACGTATAACGTATAACGTATATCGTATAACGTATAACGTATAACGTATAACGTATAACATATAACGTATAACGTATAACGTATAACGTATAACGTATAACGTACAGCGTCTAACGTATAACGAATAACGTATAACGTATAACGTATAACGTATAACTTAGAACGTATAACGTATAACGTATAACGTATAACGCATAACGTATAACGTATAACGTATAACGTATAACGTATAACGTATAACGTACAACGTTTAACGTGTAACGTATAACGTATAACGTATAACGTATAACGTATAACGTATAACGTATAACGTATAACGTATAACGTATAACTTATAACGTATAACGTATAACGTATAACGCATAACGTATGACGTATAACGTATAACGTACAACGTTTAACGTATAACGTATAACGTAGAACGTATAACGTACAACGTATAACGTATAACGTACAACGTATAACGTATAACGTATATCCTATAACGCATAACGTATAACGTATAACGTATAACGTATAACGTATAACGTATAACGTATAACGTATGATGTATAACGTATAACGTATAACGTATAACGTATAACGTATAACGTATAACGTATAACGTATAACGTATAACGTATAACGTATAACGTATAACGTATAACGTATAACGTATAAGGTATAACGTATAACGTACAACGTTTAACGTATAACGTATAACTTAGAACGTATAACGTACAACGTATAACGCATAACGTACAACGTATAACGTATAACGTATATCCTATAACGCATAACGTATAACGTATAACGTATAACGTATAACGTATAACGTATAACGTATAACGTATAACGTATAACGTGTAACGTATAACGTATAACGTATAACGTATAACGTATAACGTATAACGTATAACGTATAACGTATAACGTATAACGTATAACGTATAACGTATAACGTATGACGTGTAACGTATAACGTACAACGATTAACGTATAACGTATAACGTAGAACGTTTAACGTACAACGTATAACGTATAACGTACAACGTATAACGTATAACGTATATCCTATAACGCATAACGTATAACGTATAAGATATAACGTATAACGTATAACGTATAACGTATAACGTATAACGTATAACGTATAACGTATAACGTATAACGTATAACGTATAACGTATAACGTATAACGTATAACGTATAACGTATAACGTATAAGGTATAACGTATAACGTATAACGTATAACGTATAACGTATAACGTATAACGTATAACGTATAACGTATAACGTATAACGTATAACGTATAACGTACAACGTTTAACGTATAACGTATAACGTAGAACGTTTAACGTACAACGTATAACGTATAACGTACAACGTATAACGTATAACGTATATCCTATAACGCATAACGTATAACGTATAAGATATAACGTATAACGTATAACGTATAACGTATAACGTATAACGTATAACGTATAACGTATAACGTATAACGTATAACGTATAACGTATAACGTATAACGTATAACGTATAACGTATAACGTAGAACGTATAACGTATAACGTATAACGTATAACGTATGACGTATAACGTATAACGTACAACGTTTAACGTATAACGTATAACTTAGAACGTATAACGTACAACGTATAACGTATAACGTACAACGTATAACGTATAACGTATATCCTATAACGCATAACGTATAACGTATAACGTATAACGTATAACGTATAACGTATAACGTATAACGTATAACGTATAACGTATAACGTATGTCGTATAACGTATAACGTATAACGTATAACGTATAACGTATAACGTATAACGTATAACGTATAACGTATAACGTATAACGTATAACGTATAACGTATAACGTATAACGTACAACGTTCAACGTACAACGTATAATGTATAACGTATAACGTATAACGTATAACGTATAAGGTATAACGTATAACGTATAACGTATAACGTATAACGTATAACGTATAACGTATAACGTATAACGTATAACGTATAACGTACAACGTTTAACGTATAACGTATAACGTAGAACGTTTAACGTACAACGTATAACGTATAACGTACAACGTATAACGTATAACGTATATCCTATAACGCATAACGTATAACGTATAAGATATAACGTATAACGTATAACGTATAACGTATAACGTATAACGTATAACGTATAACGTATAACGTATAACGTATAACGTATAACGTATAACGTATAACGTATAACGTATAACGTATAACGTATAACGTATAACGTACAACGTTTAACTTATAACGTATAACGTAGAACGTATAACGTACAACGTATAACGTATAACGTACAACGTATAACGTATAACGTATATCCTATAACGCATAACGTATAACGTATAACGTATAACGTATAACGTATAACGTATAACGTATAACGTATAACGTATAACGTATAACGTACAACGTTTAACGTATAACGTATAACGTATAACGTATAACGTACAACGTATAACGTATTACGTATATCCTATAACGTATAACGTATAACGTATAACGTATAACGTATAACGTATAACGTATAACGTATAACGTATAACGTATAACGTATAACGTATAACGTATAACGTATAACGTACAACGTTTAACGAATAACGTATAACGTAGAACGTTTAACGTACAACGTATAACGTATAACGTACAACGTATAACGTATAACGTATATCCTATAACGCATAACGTATAACGTATAAGATATAACGTATAACGTATAACGTATAACGTATAACGTATAACGTATAACGTATAACGTATAACGTATAACGTATAACGTATAACGTATAACGTATAACGTATAACGTATAACGTATAACGTAGAACGTATAACGTATAACGTATAACGTATAACGTATGACGTATAACGTATAACGTACAACGTTTAACGTATAACGTATAACTTAGAACGTATAACGTACAACGTATAACGTATAACGTACAACGTATAACGTATAACGTATATCCTATAACGCATAACGTATAACGTATAACGTATAACGTATAACGTATAACGTATAACGTATAACGTATAACGTATAACGTATAACGTATAACGTATGTCGTATAACGTATAACGTATAACGTATAACGTATAACGTATAACGTATAACGTATAACGTATAACGTATAACGTATAACGTATAACGTATAACGTATAACGTACAACGTTCAACGTACAACGTATAATGTATAACGTATAACGTATAACGTATAACGTATAAGGTATAACGTATAACGTATAACGTATAACGTATAACGTATAACGTATAACGTATAACGTATAACGTATAACGTACAACGTTTAACG
>NW_027479783.1:0-65753 GCF_051014685.1 Ptiloglossa arizonensis
TATTCGTTATACGTTATACGTTATACGTTATACGGTATACGTCATAGGTTTTACGTTATACGTTATTCGTTATGCGTTATACGTTATACGTTATACGTTATACGTTATACGTTATACGTTATACGTTATACGTTATACGTTATACGTTATACGTTATACGTTATACGGTATACGATATACGTTATGCGTTTTACGTTATTCGTGATACGTTATACGTTATACGTTATACGTTATACGTTATACGTTATACGTTATACGTAATACGTTATACGTTATACGTTATACGTAATTCGTTATACGTTATACGTTATACGATATACGTGATACGTTTATACGTTATACGTTATACGTCATAAGGTTATACGTTACACGTTATTCGTTAGGTGTTATACGTTATACGTTATACGTTATACGTTATACGTTATACGTTATACGTTATACGTTATACGTTATACGTTATACGTTATACGGTATACCATATACGTTATGCGTTATATGTTATACGTTATACGTTATCGTTATACGTTATACGTTATACGTTATACGTTATACGGTATACGATATACGTTATGCGTTTTACGTTTTACGTTATTCGTTTTACGTTATACGTCATACGTTATGCGTTATACGTTTTACGATATTCGTTATACGTTATACTTTATACGTTATACGTTATACGTTATACGTTATACGTTATACGTTTTACGTTACACGTTATACGTTACACGTTATACGTTATACGTTATACGTTATTCGTTATGCGTTATACGTTATACGTTATGCGTTATACGTTATACGTCATACGTTATACGGTATACGATATACGTTATGCGTTTTACGTTATTCGTGATACGTTATACGTTATACGTTATACGTTATACGTCATAGGTTATACGTTATACGTTATACGTTATACGTTATACGTTATACGTTATACGTTATACGTTATACGTTATACGTTATACGTTATACGTTATACGTTATACGTTATACGTTATACGTTATACGTTATACGTTATACGTTATACGTTATACGTTATACGTTATACGATATACGTTATGCGTTATATGTTATACGTTATACGTTATACGTTATACGTTATACGTTATACGTTATACGGTATACGATATACGTTATGCGTTTTACGTTTTACGTTATTCGTTTTACGTTAGACGTTATACGTTATGCGTTATACGTTTTACGATATTCGTTATACGTTATACGTTATACGTTATACGTTATACGTTATACGTTATACGTTATACGTTTTACGTTACACGTTATACGTTACACGTTATACGTTATACGTTATACGTTATTCGTTATGCGTTATACGTATACGTTATACGTTATACGTTATACGTTATACGTTATACGTTATACGGTATACGATATACGTATGCGTTTTACGTTATTCGTGATACGTATACGTTATACGTTATACGTTATACGTTATACGTTATACGTTATACGTTATACGTTATACGTTATACGTTATACGTTATACGTTATACGTTATACGTTATACGTTATACGGTATACGATATACGTTATGCGTTATATGTTATACGTTATACGTTATACGTTATACGTTATACGTTATACGTTATACGGTATACGATATACGTTATGCGTTTTACGTTTTACGTTATTCGTTTTACGTTAGACGTTATACGTTATGCGTTATACGTTTTACGATATTCGTTATACGTTATACGTTATACGTTATACGTTATACGTTATACGTTATACGTTATACGTTTTACGTTACACGTTATACGTTACACGTTATACGTTATACGTTATACGTTATTCGTTATGCGTTATACGTTATACGTTATACGTTATACGTTATACGTTATACGTTATACGGTATACGATATACGTTATGCGTTTTACGTTATTCGTGATACGTTATACGTTATACGTTATACGTTATACGTCATAGGTTATACGTTATACGTTATACGTTATACATTATACGTTATACGTTATCGTTATACGCTATACGTTATACGTTATACGTTACACGTTATTCGTAATACATTATACGTGATACGGTATACGTTGTACGTCATACGTTATACGTTATACGTTATACGTTATACGTTATACGTTATATAATACGTTATGCGTTATACGTTTTACGTTATTCGTTATACGTTATACGTTATACGTTATACGGTATACGTCATAGGTTTTACGTTATACGTTATTCGTTATGGCGTTATACGTTATACGTTATACGTTATACGTTATACGTTATACGTTATACGTTATACGTTATACGTTATACGTTATACGTTATACGGTATACGATATACGTTATGCGTTTTACGTTATTCGTGATACGTTATACGTTATACGTTATACGTTATACGTTATACGTTATACGTTATACGTAATACGTTATACGTTATACGTTATACGTAATTCGTTATACGTTTTACGTTATACGATATACGTGATACGTTATACGTTATACGTTATACGTCATAGGTTATACGTTACACGTTATTCGTAGGTGTTATACGTTATACGTTATACGTTATACGTTATACGTTATACGTTATACGTTATACGTTATACGTTATACGTTATACGTTATACGGTATACCATATACGTTATGCGTTATATGTTATACGTTATACGTTATACGTTATACGTTATACGTTATACGTTATACGTTATACGGTATACGATATACGTTATGCGTTTTACGTTTTACGTTATTCGTTTTACGTTATACGTCATACGTTATGCGTTATACGTTTTACGATATTCGTTATACGTTATACTTTATACGTTATACGTTATACGTTATACGTTATACGTTATACGTTTTACGTTACACGTTATACGTTACACGTTATACGTTATACGTTATACGTTATTCGTTATGCGTTATACGTTATACGTATGCGTTATACGTTATACGTCATACGTTATACGGTATACGATATACGTTATGCGTTTTACGTTATTCGTGATACGTTGATACGTTATACGTTATACGTTATACGTCATAGGTTATACGTTATACGTTATACGTTATACATTATACGTTATACGTTATACGTTATACGTTATACGTTATACGTTATACGTTACACGTTATTCGTAATACATTATACGTGATACGTATAACGTTGTACGTCATACGTTATACGTTATACGTTATACGTTATACGTTATACGTTATATAATACGTTATGCGTTATACGTTTTACGTTATTCGTTATACGTTATACGTTATACGTTATACGGTATACGTCATAGGTTATACGTTATAACGTTATTCGTTATGCGTTATACGTTATACGTTATACGTTATACGTTATACGTTATACGTTATACGTTATACGGTATACGATATACGTTATGCGTTTAACGTTATTCGTGATACGTTATACGTTATACGTTATACGTTATACGTTATACGTTATACGTTATACGTTATACGTTATACGGTATACGATATACGTTATGCGTTTTACGTTATTCGTGATTCGTTATCCGTTATACGTTATACGTTATACGTTATACGTTATACGTAATACGTTATAAGTTATACGTTATACGATATACGTGATACGTTATACGTTATACGTTATACGTTATACGTTATACGTTATACGTTATACGTTATATAATACGTTATGCGTTATACGTTTTACGTTATTCGTTATTCGTTATACGTTATACGTTATACGTTATACGGTATACGTCCTAGGTTATACGTTATACGTTATTCGTTATACGTTATACGTTATACGGTATACGATATACGTTATGCGTTTTATGTTATACGATATACGTTATACGTTATTCGTTATACGTTATACGTTATACGTTACACGTTATTCGTAATACATTATACGTGATACGGTATACGTTGTACGTTATACGTTATACGTTATAAGTTATACGTTATAACGTTATACGTTATACGTTATACGTTATACGTTATACGTTATACGTTTTACGTTATACGTTATACGTTATACATTATACGTTATACGTTGTACGTTATACGGTATACGATTTACGTTATGCGTTATATGTTATACGTTATACGTTATACGTTATACGTCATAGGTTATACGTTATACGTTATTCGTTATTCGTAATACATTATACGTGATACGGTATACGTTATACGCTATACGTTAACGGTGTACGATATACGTTATGCGTTTTACGTTATTCGTGATACGTTATACGTTATACGTTATACGTTATACGTTATACGTTATACGTTATACGTTATACGTTATACGTTATACCTTATACGTTATACGTATACTTATACGTTATACGTTATACGTTATACGTTATACGTTATACGTTATACGTTATACGTTATACGTTATACGTTATACGTTATACGTTATACGTTATACGTTATACGTTATACGTTATACGTTATACGTTATACGTTATACGTTATACGTTATACGTTATACGTTATACGTATACGTTATACGTCATAGTTATACGTTATACGTTATACGTTATACATTATACGTTATACGTTATACGTTATACGTTATACGTTATACGTTATACGTTATACGTTATACGTTATACGTTATTCGAGATACGTTATACGTTATACGTTATACGTTATACGTCATAGGTTATACGTTATACGTTATTCGTTATGCGTTATACGTTATACGTTATACGTTATACGTTATACGTTATACGTTATACCTTATACGGTATACGATATACGTTATGCGTTTACGTTATTCGTGATACGTTATACGTTAGACGTTATACGTTATACGTCATAGGTTATACGTTATACGTTATACGTTATACATTATACGTTATACGTTATACGTTATGCGTTATATGTTATACGATATACGTTATACGTTATACGTTATACGTTATACGTTATACGTTATACGGTATACGATATACGTTATGCGTTTTACGTTATTCGTGATACGTTATACGTTATACGTTATACGTTATACGTTATACGTTATAGGTCATACCTTATTCGTGATACGTCATACGTTATACGTTATACGTTATACGTTATACGTTATACGTTATACGTTATACGTATACGTTATACGTTATACGTTATACGTTATACGTTATACGTTATACGTTATACGTTATACGTTATACGTTATACGTTATACGTTATACGTTATACGTTATACGTTATACGTTATACGTTATACGTTATACGTTATACGTTATACGTTATACGTTATACGTTATACGTTATACGTTATACGTTATACGTTATACGTTATACGTTATACGTTATACGTTATACGTTATACGTTATACGTTATACGTAATACGTTATACGTTATAGGTTATACGTTATACGTTATACGTTATACGTTATAGGTCATACCTTATACGTGATACGTCATACGTTAAACGTTATACGTTATACGTTTATACGTTATACGTTATACGTTATACGTTATACCTTATACGTTATACGTTATACGTTATATGTTATACGTTATACGGTATACGATATACGTTATACGTTTTACGTTATTCGAGATACGTTATACGTTATACGTTATACGTTATACGTCATAGGTTATACGTTATACGTTATTCGTTATGCGTTATACGTTATACGTTATACGTTATACGTTATACGTTATACGTTATACGTTATACGTTATACGGTATACGATATACGTTATGCGTTTTACGTTATTCGTGATACGTTATACGTTAGACGTTATACGTTATACGTCATAGGTTATACGTTATACGTTATACGTTATACATTATACGTTATACGTTATACGTTATGCGTTATATGTTATACGATATACGTTATACGTTATACGTTATACGTTATACGTTATACGGTATACGATATACGTTATGCGTTTTACGTTATTCGTGATACGTTATACGTTATACGTTATACGTTATACGTTATACGTTATACGTAATACGTTATACGTTATACGTTATACGTAATACGTTATACGTTCTACGTTATACGATATACGTGATACGTTATACGTTATACGTTATACGTCATAGGTTATACGTTTACACGTTATTCGTTAGGCGTTATACGTTATACGTTATACGTTATACGTTATACGTTATACGTTATACGTTATACGTTATACGTTATACGTTATACGTTATACGTTATACGTTATACGTTATACGGTATACGATATACGTTATGCGTTATATGTTATACGTTATACGTTATACGTTATACGTTATACGTTATACGTTATACGTTATGCGTTATACGTTTTACGATATTCGTTATCGTTATACTTTATACGTTAACGTTATACGTTATACGTTATACGTTATACGTTTTACGTTACACGTTATACGTTACACGTTATACGTTATACGTTATACGTTATTCGTTATGCGTTATACGTTATACGTTATGCGTTATACGTTATACGTCATACGTTATACGGTATACGATATACGTTATGCGTTTTACGTTATTCGTGATACGTTATACGTTATACGTTATACGTTATACGTCATAGGTTATACGTTATACGTTATACGTTATACATTATACGTTATACGTTATACGTTATACGTTATACGTTATACGTTATACGTTACACGTTATTCGTAATACATTATACGTGATACGGTATAACGTTGTACGTCATACGTTATACGTTATACGTTATACGTTATACGTTATACGTTATATAATACGTTATGCGTTATACGTTTTACGTTATTCGTTATACGTTATACGTTATAACGTTATACGGTATACGTCATAGGTTATACGTTATACGTTATTCGTTATGCGTTATACGTTATACGTTATACGTTATACGTTATACGTTATACGTTATACGTTATACGGTATACGATATACGTTATGCGTTTAACGTTATTCGTGATACGTTATACGTTATACGTTATACGTTATACGTTATACGTTATACGTTATACGTTATACGTTATACGGTATACGATATACGTTATGCGTTTTACGTTATTCGTGATACGTTATACGTTATACGTTATACGTTATACGTTATACGTTATACGTAATACGTTATAAGTTATACGTTATACGATATACGTGATACGTTATACGTTATACGTTATACGTTATACGTTATACGTTATACGTTATACGTTATATAATACGTTATGCGTTATACGTTTTACGTTATTCGTTATTCGTTATACGTTATACGTTATACGTTATACGGTATACGTCCTAGGTTATACGTTATACGTTATTCGTTATACGTTATACGTTATACGGTATACGATATACGTTATGCGTTTTATGTTATACGATATACGTTATACGTTATACGTTATACGTTATACGTTATACGTTACACGTTATTCGTAATACATTATACGTGATACGGTATACGTTGTACGTTATACGTTATACGTTATACGTTATACGTTATACGTTATACGTTATACGTTATACGTTATACGTTATACGTTATACGTTTTACGTTATACGTTATACGTTATACATTATACGTTATACGTTGTACGTTATACGGTATACGATTTACGTTATGCGTTATATGTTATACGTTATACGTTATACGTTATACGTCATAGGTTATACGTTATACGTTATTCGTTATTCGTAATACATTATACGTGATACGGTATACGTTATACGCTATACGTTATACGGTGTACGATATACGTTATGCGTTTTACGTTATTCGTGATACGTTATACGTTATACGTTATACGTTATACGTTATACGTTATACGTTATACGTTATACGTTATACGTAATACGTTATACGTTATACGTTATAACGATATACGTTATACGTTACACGTTATACGTTATACGTCATAGGTTATACGTTATACGTTATTCGTTAGTCGTTATACGTTATACGTTATACGTTATACGTTATACGTTATACGTTATACGTTATACGTTATACGTTATACGTTATACGTTATACGTTATACGTTATACGTCATAGGTTATACGTTATACGTTATACGTTATACATTATACGTTATACGTTATACGTTATACGTTATACGTTATACGTTATACGTTATACGTTATACGTTATACGTTATACGTTATACGTTATACGTTATACGTTATACGTTATACGTTATACGTTATACGTTATACGTTATACGTTATACGTTATACGTTATACCTTATACGTTATACGTTATACGTTATATGTTATACGTTATACGGTATACGATATACTTATACGTTTTACGTTATTCGAGATACGTTATACGTTATACGTTATACGTTATACGTCATAGGTTATACGTTATACGTTATTCGTTATGCGTTATACGTTATACGTTATACGTTATACGTTATACGTTATACGTTATACCTTATACGGTATACGATATACGTTATGCGTTTTTACGTTATTCGTGATACGTTATACGTTAGACGTTATACGTTATACGTCATAGGTTATACGTTATACGTTATACGTTATACATTATACGTTATACGTTATACGTTATGCGTTATATGTTATACGATATACGTTATACGTTATACGTTATACGTTATACGTTATACGTTATACGGTATACGATATACGTTATGCGTTTTACGTTATTCGTGATACGTTATACGTTATACGTTATACGTTATACGTTATACGTTATAGGTCATACCTTATTCGTGATACGTCATACGTTATACGTTATACGTTATACGTTATACGTTATACGTTATACGTTATACGTTATACGTTATACGTTATACGTTATACGTTATACGTTATACGTTATACGTTATACGTTATACGTTATACGTTATACGTTATACGTTATACGTTATACGTTATACGTTATACGTTATACGTTATACGTTATACGTTATACGTTATACGTTATACGTTATACGTTATACGTTATACGTTATACGTTATACGTTATACGTTATACGTTATACGTTATACGTTATACGTTATACGTTATACGTTATACGTTATACGTTATACGTTATACGTTATACGTATACGTTATACGTTATACGTTATACGTTATACGTTTTTATACGTTATACGTTATACGTTATACGTTATACGTTATACGTTATACGTTATACGTTATACGTTATACGTTATACGTTATACGTTATACGTTATACGTTATACGTTATACGTTATACGTTATACGTAATACGTTATACGTTATAGGTTATACGTTATACGTTATACGTTATACGTTATAGGTCATACCTTATACGTGATACGTCATAACGTTAAACGTTATACGTTATACGTTATACGTTATACGTTATACGTTATACGTTATACCTTATACGTTATACGTTATACGTTATATGTTATACGTTATACGGTATACGATATACGTTATACGTTTTACGTTATTCGAGATACGTTATACGTTATACGTTATACGTTATACGTCATAGGTTATACGTTATACGTTATTCGTTATGCGTTATACGTTATACGTTATACGTTATACGTTATACGTTATACGTTATACGTTATACGTTATACGGTATACGATATACGTTATGCGTTTTACGTTATTCGTGATACGTTATACGTTAGACGTTATACGTTATACGTCATAGGTTATACGTTATACGTTATACGTTATACATTATACGTTATACGTTATACGTTATGCGTTATATGTTATACGATATACGTTATACGTTATACGTTATACGTTATACGTTATACGGTATAACGATATACGTTATGCGTTTTACGTTATTCGTGATACGTTATACGTTATACGTTATACGTTATACGTTATACGTTATACGTAATACGTTATACGTTATACGTTATACGTAATACGTTATACGTTCTACGTTATACGATATACGTGATACGTTATACGTTATACGTTATACGTCATAGGTTATACGTTACACGTTATTCGTTAGGCGTTATACGTTATACGTTATACGTTATACGTTATACGTTATACGTTATACGTTATACGTTATACGTTATACGTTATACGTTATACGTTATACGTTATACGTTATACGGTATACGATATACGTTATGCGTTATATGTTATACGTTATACGTTATACGTTATACGTTATACGTTATACGTTATACGGTATACGATATACGTTATGCGTTTTACGTTTACGTTATTCGTTTTACGTTAGACGTTATACGTTATGCGTTATACGCTTTACGATATTCGTTATACGTTATACGTTATACGTTATACGTTATACGTTATACGTTATACGTTATACGTTTTACGTTACACGTTATACGTTACACGTTATACGTTATACGTTATACGTTATTCGTTATGCGTTATACGTTATACGTTATACGTTATACGTTATACGTTATACGTTATACGGTATACGATATACGTTATGCGTTTTACGTTATTCGTGATACGTTATACGTTATACGTTATACGTTATACGTCATAGGTTATACGTTATACGTTATGCGTTATACATTATACGTTATACGTTATCGTTATACGTTATACGTTATACGTTATACGTTACACGTTATTCGTAATACATTATACGTGATACGGTATACGTTGTACGTCATACGTTATACGTTATACGTTATACGTTATACGTTATACGTTATATAATACGTTATGCGTTATACGTTTTACGTTATTCTTTATACGTTATACGTTATACGTTATACGTTATACGGTATACGTCATAGGTTATACGTTATACGTTATTCGTTATGCGTTATACGTTATACGTTATACGTTATACGTTATACGTTATACGTTATACGTTATACGTTATACGTTATACGTTATACGTTATACGTTATACGTTATACGTTATACGTTATACGTTATACGTTATACGTTATACGTTATACGTCATAGGTTATACGTTATGCGTTATACGTTATACGTTATACGTTATACGTTATACGTTATACGTTATACGTTATACGTTATACGTTATACGTTATACGTTATACGTAATACGTTATACGTTATACGTTATACGATATACGTTATACGTTACACGTTATACGTTATACGTCATAGGTTATACGTTATACGTTATTCGTTAGGCGTTATACGTTATACGTTATACGTTATACGTTATACGTTACACGTCATACGTTATACGTAATACGTTATACGTTATACGTTATACGATATACGTTATACGTCATAGTCATACGTCATAGGGTATACGTTATACGTTATTCGTTATGCGTTATACGTTATACGTTATACGTTATACGTTATACGTTATACGTTATACGTTATACGTTTTACGTTACACGTTATACGTTACACGTTATACGTTACACGTTATTCGTAATACATTATACGTGATACGGTATACGTTATACGCTATACGTTATACGGTGTACGATATACGTTATGCGTTTTACGTTATTCGTGATACGTTATACGTTATACGTTATACGTTATACGTTATACGTTATACGTTATACGTTATACGTTATACGTAATACGTTATACGTTATACGTTATACGATATACGTTATACGTTACACGTTATACGTTATACGTCATAGGTTATACGTTATACGTTATTCGTTAGGCGTTATACGTTATACGTTATACGTTATACGTTATACGTTATACGTTATACGTTATACGTTATACGTTATACGTTATACGTTAAACGTTATACGTTATACGTCATAGGTTATACGTTATACGTTATACGTTATACATTATACGTTATACGTTATCGTTATACGTTATACGTTATACGTTATACGTTATACGTTATACGTTATACGTTATACGGTATACGATATACGTTATGCGTTTTACGTTATTCGTGATACGTTATACGTTATACGTTATACGTTATACGTTATACGTTATAGGTCATACCTTATTCGTGATACGTCATACGTTATACGTTATACGTTATACGTTATACGTTATACGTTATACGTTATACGTTATACGTTATACGTTATACGTTATACGTTATACGTTATACGTTATACGTTATACGTTATACGTTATACGTTATACGTTATACGTTATACGTTATACGTTATACGTTATACGTTATACGTTATACGTTATACGTTATACGTTATACGTTATACGTTATACGTTATACGTTATACGTTATACGTTATACGTTATACGTTATACGTTATACGTTATACGTTATACGTTATACGTTATACGTTATACGTTATACGTTATACGTTATACGTTATACGTTATACGTTATACGTTATACGTTATACGTTATACGTTATACGTTATACGTTATACGTTATACGTTATACGTTATACGTTATACGTTATACGTTATACGTTATACGTTATACGTTATACGTTATACGTTATACGTTATACGTTATACGTTATACGTTATACGTTATACGTTATACGTTATACGTTATACGGTATACGATATACGTTATGCGTTATATGTTATACGTTATACGTTATACGTTATACGTTATACGTTATACGTTATACGGTATACGATATACGTTATGCGTTTTACGTTTTACGTTATTCGTTTTACGTTAGACGTTATACGTTATGCGTTATACGTTTTACGATATTCGTTATACGTTATACGTTATACGTTATACGTTATACGTTATACGTTATACGTTATACGTTTTACGTTACACGTTATACGTTACACGTTATACGTTATACGTTATACGTTATTCGTTATGCGTTATACGTTATACGTTATACGTTATACGTTATACGTTATACGTTATACGGTATACGATATACGTTATGCGTTTTACGTTATTCGTGATACGTTATACGTTATACGTTATACGTTATACGTTATACGTTATACGTTATACGTTATACGTTATACGTTATACGTTATACGTTATACGTTATACGTTATACGGTATACGATATACGTTATGCGTTATATGTTATACGTTATACGTTATACGTTATACGTTATACGTTATACGTTATACGGTATACGATATACGTTATGCGTTTTACGTTTTACGTTATTCGTTTTACGTTAGACGTTATACGTTATGCGTTATACGTTTTACGATATTCGTTATACGTTATACGTTATACGTTATACGTTATACGTTATACGTTATACGTTATACGTTTTACGTTACACGTTATACGTTACACGTTATACGTTATACGTTATACGTTATTCGTTATGCGTTATACGTTATACGTTATACGTTATACGTTATACGTTATACGTTATACGGTATACGATATACGTTATGCGTTTTACGTTATTCGTGATACGTTATACGTTATACGTTATACGTTATACGTCATAGGTTATACGTTATACGTTATACGTTATACATTATACGTTATACGTTATCGTTATACGCTATACGTTATACGTTATACGTTACACGTTATTCGTAATACATTATACGTGATACGGTATACGTTGTACGTCATACGTTATACGTTATACGTTATACGTTATACGTTATACGTTATATAATACGTTATGCGTTATACGTTTTACGTTATTCGTTATACGTTATACGTTATACGTTATACGGTATACGTCATAGGTTTTACGTTATACGTTATTCGTTATGCGTTATACGTTATACGTTATACGTTATACGTTATACGTTATACGTTATACGTTATACGTTATACGTTATACGTTATACGTTATACGGTATACGATATACGTTATGCGTTTTACGTTATTCGTGATACGTTATACGTTATACGTTATACGTTATACGTTATACGTTATACGTTATACGTAATACGTTATACGTTATACGTTATACGTAATTCGTTATACGTTATACGTTATACGATATACGTGATACGTTATACGTTATACGTTATACGTCATAGGTTATACGTTACACGTTATTCGTTAGGTGTTATACGTTATACGTTATACGTTATACGTTATACGTTATACGATATACGTTATACGTTATACGTTATACGTTATACGTTATACGGTATACCATATACGTTATGCGTTATATGTTATACGTTATACGTTATACGTTATACGTTATACGTTATACGTTATACGTTATACGGTATACGATATACGTTATGCGTTTTACGTTTTACGTTATTCGTTTTACGTTATACGTCATACGTTATGCGTTATACGTTTTACGATATTCGTTATACGTTATACTTTATACGTTATACGTTATACGTTATACGTTATACGTTATACGTTTTACGTTACACGTTATACGTTACACGTTATACGTTATACGTTATACGTTATTCGTTATGCGTTATACGTTATACGTTATGCGTTATACGTTATACGTCATACGTTATACGGTATACGATATACGTTATGCGTTTTACGTTATTCGTGATACGTTATACGTTATACGTTATACGTTATACGTTATACGTCATAGGTTATACGTTATACGTTATACGTTATACATTATACGTTATACGTTATACGTTATACGTTATACGTTATACGTTATACGTTACACGTTATTCGTAATACATTATACGTGATACGGTATAACGTTGTACGTCATACGTTATACGTTATACGTTATACGTTATACGTTATACGTTATATAATACGTTATGCGTTATACGTTTTACGTTATTCGTTATACGTTATACGTTATACGTTATACGGTATACGTCATAGGTTATACGTTATACGTTATTCGTTATGCGTTATACGTTATACGTTATACGTTATACGTTATACGTTATACGTTATACGTTATACGGTATACGATATACGTTATGCGTTTAACGTTATTCGTGATACGTTATACGTTATACGTTATACGTTATACGTTATACGTTATACGTTATACGTTATACGTTATACGGTATACGATATACGTTATGCGTTTTACGTTATTCGTGATACGTTATACGTTATACGTTATACGTTATACGTTATACGTTATACGTAATACGTTATAAGTTATACGTTATACGATATACGTGATACGTTATACGTTATACGTTATACGTTATACGTTATACGTTATACGTTATACGTTATATAATACGTTATGCGTTATACGTTTTACGTTATTCGTTATTCGTTATACGTTATACGTTATACGTTATACGGTATACGTCCTAGGTTATACGTTATACGTTATTCGTTATACGTTATACGTTATACGGTATACGATATACGTTATGCGTTTTATGTTATACGATATACGTTATACGTTATACGTTATACGTTATACGTTATACGTTACACGTTATTCGTAATACATTATACGTGATACGGTATACGTTGTACGTTATACGTTATACGTTATACGTTATACGTTATACGTTATACGTTATACGTTATACGTTATACGTTATACGTTATACGTTTTACGTTATACGTTATACGTTATACATTATACGTTATACGTTGTACGTTATACGGTATACGATTTACGTTATGCGTTATATGTTATACGTTATACGTTATACGTTATACGTCATAGGTTATACGTTATACGTTATTCGTTATGCGTTATACGTTATACGTTATACGTTATACGTTATACGTTATACGTTATACGTCATACGTAATACGTTATGCGTTATACGTTATACGATATACGTGATACGTTATACGTTATACGTTATACGTCATATGTTATACGTTATACGTTATTCGTTAGGCGTTATACGTTATACGTTATACGTTATACGTTATACGTTGTACGTTATACGGTATACGATTTACGTTATGCGTTATATGTTATACGTTATACGTTATACGTTATACGTCATAGGTTATACGTTATACGTTATTCGTTATGCGTTATACGTTATACGTTATACGTTATACGTTATACGTTATACGTTATACGTCATACGTTATACGTTATACGTTATACGTTATACGTTATACGGTATACGATATACGTTATGCGTTATATGTTATACGTTATACGTTATACGTTATACGTTATACGTTTTACGTTATACGGTATACGATATTCGTTATGCGTTTTACGTTATTCGTGATACGTTAGGCGTCATACGTTATACGTTATACGTTATACGTTATACGTTATACGGTATACGATATACGTTATGCGTTATATGTTATACGATATACGTTATACGTTATACGTTATACGTTATACGTTATACGTTATACGTTATACGTTACACGTTATTCGTAATACATTATACGTGATACGGTATACGTTGTACGTTATACGTTATACGTTATACGTTATACGTTATACGTTATACGTTATACGTTATACGTTATACGTTATACCTTATACGTTATACGTTATACGATATACGTTATACGTTATACGTTACATGTTATACGTTCTACGTTATACGTTATACGTTACATGTTATACGTTCTACGTTATACGTTATACGTTATACGTTATACGTTATACGTTATACGTTATACGTTATACGTTATACGTTATACGTTATACGTTATACGTTATACGTTATACGTTATACGTTATACGTTATACGATATACGTTATACGTTATACGTTAGACGTTATACGTTATACGTTATACGTTATACGTTATACGTTAGACGTTATACGTTATACGTCATACGTTATACGTTATACGTTATACGTTATACGTTATACGGTATACGATATACGTTATGCGTTATATGTTATACGTTATACGTTATACGTTATATGTTATACGTTATACGGTATACGATATACGTTATACGTTTTACGTTATTCGAGATACGTTATACGTTATACGTTATACGTTATACGTCATAGGTTATACGTTATACGTTATTCGTTATGCGTTATACGTTATACGTTATACGTTATACGTTATACGTTATACGTTATACGGTATACGATATACGTTATGCGTTTTACGTTATTCGTGATACGTTATACGTTAGACGTTATACGTTATACGTCATAGGTTATACGTTATACGTTATACGTTATACATTATACGTTATACGTTATACGTTATGCGTTATATGTTATACGATATACGTTATACGTTATACGTTATACGTTATACGTTATACGGTATACGATATACGTTATGCGTTTTACGTTCTCGTGATACGTTATACGTTATACGTTATACGTTATACGTTATACGTTATACGTTATACGTAATACGTTATACGTTATACGTTATACGTAATACGTTATACGTTATACGTTATACGATATACGTGATACGTTATACGTTATACGTTATACGTCATAGGTTATACGTTACACGTTATTCGTTAGGCGTTATACGTTATACGTTATACGTTATACGTTATACGTTATACGTTATACGTTATACGTTATACGTTATACGTTATACGTTATACGTTATACGGTATACGATATACGTTATGCGTTATATGTTATACGTTATACGTTATACGTTATACGTTATACGTTATACGTTATACGTTATACGGTATACGATATACGTTACGCGTTTTACGTTTTACGTTATTCGTTTTACGTTATACGTTATACGTTATGCGTTATACGTTTTACGATATTCGTTATACGTTATACGTTATACGTTATACGTTATACGTTATACGTTGAACGTTATACGTTTTACGTTACACGTTATACGTTACACGTTATACGTTATACGTTATACGTTATTCGTTATGCGTTATACGTTATACGTTATACGTTATACGTTATACGTTATACGTTATACGTTATACGTTATACGGTATACGATACACGTTATGCGTTTTACGTTATTCGTGATACGTTATACGTTATACGTTATACGTTATACGTCATAGGGTATACGTTATACGTTATACGGTATACGATATACGTTATGCGTTTTACGTTATTCGTGATACGTTATACGTTATACGTTATACGTTATACGTCATAGGTTATACGTTATACGTTATACGTTATACATTATACGTTATACGTTATACGTTATACGTTATACGTTATACGTTATACGTTATACGTTACACGTTATTCGTAATACATTATACGTGATACGGTATACGTTGTACGTCATACGTTATACGTTATACGTTATACGTTATACGTTATACGTTATACGTTATACGTTATACGTTATATAATACGTTATGCGTTATACGTTTTACGTTATTCGTTATACGTTATACGTTATACGTTATACGGTATACGTCATAGGTTATACGTTATACGTTATTCGTTATATGTTATACGTTATACTTTATACGTTATACGTTATACGTTATACGGTATACGATATACGTTATGCGTTTAACGTTATTCGTGATACCTTATACGTTATACGTTATACGTTATACGTTATACGTTATACGTTATACGTTATACGTAATACGTTATACGTTATACGGTATACGATATACGTTATGCGTTTTACGTTATTCGTGATACGTTATACGTTATACGTTATACGTTATACCTTATACGTTATACGTAATACGTTATACGTTATACATTATACGTTATACGTTATACGTTATACGTTATACGGTATACGATATACGTTATGCGTTATCTGTTATACGATATACGTTATACGTTATACGTTATACGTTATACGTTATACGTTACACGTTATTCGTAATACATTATACGTGATACGGTATACGTTGTACGTTATACGTTATACGTTATACGTTATACGTTATACGTTATACGTTATACGTTATACGTTATACGTTATACGTTATACGTTATACGTTATACGTTATACGTTATACGTTATACGTTATACGTTATACGTTACATGTTATACGTTCTACGTTATACGTTATACGTTACATGTTATACGTTCTACGTTATACGTTATACGTTATACGTTATACGTTATACGTTGTACGTTATAAGTTATACGTTATACGTTATACGTTATACGTTATACGTTATACGTTATACGTTATACGTTATACGTTATACGTTATACGTTATACGTTATACGTTATACGTTATACGTTATACGTCATACGTTATACGTTATACGTTATTCGTTATACGTTATACGGTATACGATATATGTTATGCGTTATATGTTATACGTTATACGTTATACGTTATACGTTATACGTTATACGTTATACGTTATACGTTATACGTTATACGTTATACGTTATACGTTATACGGTATACGATATACGTTATGCGTTTTTCGTTATTCGTGATACGTTATACGTTATACGTTATACGTTATATAATACGTTATGCGTTATACGTTTTACGTTATTCGTTATTCGTTATACGTTATACGTTATACGTTATACGGTATACGTCCTAGGTTATACGTTATACGTTATTCGTTATACGTTATACGTTATACGGTATACGATATACGTTATGCGTTTTATGTTATACGATATACGTTATACGTTATACGTTATACGTTATACGTTATACGTTATACGTTACACGTTATTCGTAATACATTATACGTGATACGGTATACGTTGTACGTTATACGTTATACGTTATACGTTATACGTTATACGTTATACGTTATACGTTATACGTTATACGTTATACGTTATACGTTTTACGTTATACGTTATACGTTATACATTATACGTTATACGTTGTACGTTATACGGTATACGATTTACGTTATGCGTTATATGTTATACGTTATACGTTATACGTTATACGTCATAGGTTATACGTTATACGTTATTCGTTATGCGTTATACGTTATACGTTATACGTTATACGTTATACGTTATACGTTATACGTCATACGTAATACGTTATGCGTTATACGTTATACGATATACGTGATACGTTATACGTTATACGTTATACGTCATATGTTATACGTTATACGTTATTCGTTAGGCGTTATACGTTATACGTTATACGTTATACGTTATACGTTGTACGTTATACGGTATACGATTTACGTTATGCGTTATATGTTATACGTTATACGTTATACGTTATACGTCATAGGTTATACGTTATACGTTATTCGTTATGCGTTATACGTTATACGTTATACGTTATACGTTATACGTTATACGTTATACGTCATACGTTATACGTTATACGTTATACGTTATACGTTATACGGTATACGATATACGTTATGCGTTATATGTTATACGTTATACGTTATACGTTATACGTTATACGTTTTACGTTATACGGTATACGATATTCGTCATGCGTTTTACGTTATTCGTGATACGTTAGGCGTTATACGTTATACGTTATACGTTATACGTTATACGTTATACGGTATACGATATACGTTATGCGTTATATGTTATACGATATACGTTATACGTTATACGTTATACGTTATACGTTATACGTTATACGTTATACGTTACACGTTATTCGTAATACATTATACGTGATACGGTATACGTTGTACGTTATACGTTATACGTTATACGTTATACGTTATACGTTATACGTTATACGTTATACGTTATACGTTATACCTTATACGTTATACGTTATACGTCATACGTTATACGTTATACGTTATTCGTTATACGTTATACGGTATACGATATATGTTATGCGTTATATGTTATACGTTATACGTTATACGTTATACGTTATACGTTATACGTTATACGTTATACGTTATACGTTATACGTTATACGTTATACGTTATACGGTATACGATATACGTTATGCGTTTTTCGTTATTCGTGATACGTTATACGTTATACGTTATACGTTATATAATACGTTATGCGTTATACGTTTTACGTTATTCGTTATTCGTTATACGTTATACGTTATACGTTATACGGTATACGTCCTAGGTTATACGTTATACGTTATTCGTTATACGTTATACGTTATACGGTATACGATATACGTTATGCGTTTTATGTTATACGATATACGTTATACGTTATACGTTATACGTTATACGTTATACGTTATACGTTACACGTTATTCGTAATACATTATACGTGATACGGTATACGTTGTACGTTATACGTTATACGTTATACGTTATACGTTATACGTTATACGTTATACGTTATACGTTATACGTTATACGTTATACGTTTTACGTTATACGTTATACGTTATACATTATACGTTATACGTTGTACGTTATACGGTATACGATTTACGTTATGCGTTATATGTTATACGTTATACGTTATACGTTATACGTCATAGGTTATACGTTATACGTTATTCGTTATGCGTTATACGTTATACGTTATACGTTATACGTTATACGTTATACGTTATACGTCATACGTAATACGTTATGCGTTATACGTTATACGATATACGTGATACGTTATACGTTATACGTTATACGTCATATGTTATACGTTATACGTTATTCGTTAGGCGTTATACGTTATACGTTATACGTTATACGTTATACGTTGTACGTTATACGGTATACGATTTACGTTATGCGTTATATGTTATACGTTATACGTTATACGTTATACGTCATAGGTTATACGTTATACGTTATTCGTTATGCGTTATACGTTATACGTTATACGTTATACGTTATACGTTATACGTTATACGTCATACGTTATACGTTATACGTTATACGTTATACGTTATACGGTATACGATATACGTTATGCGTTATATGTTATACGTTATACGTTATACGTTATACGTTATACGTTTTACGTTATACGGTATACGATATTCGTCATGCGTTTTACGTTATTCGTGATACGTTAGGCGTTATACGTTATACGTTATACGTTATACGTTATACGTTATACGGTATACGATATACGTTATGCGTTATATGTTATACGATATACGTTATACGTTATACGTTATACGTTATACGTTATACGTTATACGTTATACGTTACACGTTATTCGTAATACATTATACGTGATACGGTATACGTTGTACGTTATACGTTATACGTTATACGTTATACGTTATACGTTATACGTTATACGTTATACGTTATACGTTATACCTTATACGTTATACGTTATACGATATACGTTATACGTTATACGTTACATGTTATACGTTCTGCGTTATACGTTATACGTTACATGTTATACGTTCTACGTTATACGTTATACGTTATACGTTATACGTTATACGTTATACGTTATACGTTATACGTTATACGTTATACGTTATACGTTATACGTTATACGTTATACATTATACGTTATACGTTATACGTTATATGTTATACGTTATACGTTATACGTTATACGTCATAGGTTATACGTTATACGTTATACGTTATACGTTATACGTTATACGTTATACGTTATACGATATACGTTATACGTTATACGTTAGACGTTATACGTTATACGTTATACGTTATACGTTATACGTTAGACGTTATACGTTATACGTCATACGTTATACGTTATACGTTATACGTTATACGTTATACGGTATACGATATACGTTATGCGTTATATGTTATACGTTATACGTTATACGTTATATGTTATACGTTATACGGTATACGATATACGTTATACGTTTTACGTTATTCGAGATACGTTATACGTTATACGTTATACGTTATACGTCATAGGTTATACGTTATACGTTATTCGTTATGCGTTATACGTTATACGTTATACGTTATACGTTATACGTTATACGTTATACGGTATACGATATACGTTATGCGTTTTACGTTATTCGTGATACGTTATACGTTAGACGTTATACGTTATACGTTATACGTTATACATTATACGTTATACGGTATACGATATACGTTATGCGTTATATGTTATACGTTATACGTTATACGTTATACGTTATACGTTATACGTTATACGGTATACGATATACGTTATGCGTTTTTCGTTATTCGTGATACGTTATACGTTATACGTTATACGTTATACGTTATACGTTATACGTAATACGTTATACGTTATACGTTATACGTAATACGTTGTACGTTATACGTTATACGATATACGTGATATGTTATACGTTATACGTTATACGTCATAGGTTATACGTTACACGTTATTCGTTAGGCGTTATACGTTATACGTTATACGTTATACGTTATACGTTATACGTTATACGTTATACGTTATACGTTATACGTTATACGTTATACGTTATACGTTATACGTTATACGTTATACGTTATACGTTACATGTTATACGTTCTACGTTATACGTTATACGTTACATGTTATACGTTCTACGTTATACGTTATACGTTATACGTTATACGTTATACGTTATACGTTATACGTTATACGTTATACCTTATACGTTATACGTTATACGTTATACGTTATACGTTATACGTTATACGTTATACGTTACATGTTATACGTTCTACGTTATACGTTATACGTTACATGTTATATGTTCTACGTTATACGTTATACGTTATACGTTATACGTTATACGTTATACGTTATACGTTATACGTTATACGTTATACGTTATACGTTATACGTTATACGTTATACGTTACACGTTATACGTTATACGTTACATGTTATACGTTCTACGTTATACGTTATACGTTACATGTTATACGTTCTACGCTATACGTTATACGTTATACGTTATACGTTATACGTTGTACGTTATAAGTTATACGTTATACGTTATACGGTATACGATATACGTTATGCGTTTTACGTTATTCGTGATACGTTATACGTTATACGTTATACATTATACGTTATACGTTATACGTTATATGTTATACGTTATACGTTATACGTTATACGTCATAGGTTATACGTTATACGTTATACGTTATACGTTATACGTTATACGTTATACGTTATACGATATACGTTATACGTTATACGTTAGACGTTATACGTTATACGTTATACGTTATACGTTATACGTTATACGTTATACGTTATACGTTACATGTTATACGTTCTACGTTATACGTTATACGTTACATGTTATACGTTCTACGTTATACGTTATACGTTATACGTTATACGTTATACGTTATACGTTATACGTTTTACGTTATACGGTATACGATATTCGTTATGCGTTTTACGTTATTCGTGATACGTTAGGCGTTATACGTTATACGTTATACGTTATACGTTATACGTTATACGGTATACGATATACGTTATGCGTTATATGTTATACGATATACGTTATACGTTATACGTTATACGTTATACGTTATACGTTATACGTTATACGTTACACGTTATTCGTAATACATTATACGTGATACGGTATACGTTGTACGTTATACGTTATACGTTATACGTTATACGTTATACGTTATACGTTATACGTTATACGTTATACGTTATACCTTATACGTTATACGTTATACGATATACGTTATACGTTATACGTTACATGTTATACGTTCTGCGTTATACGTTATACGTTACATGTTATACGTTCTACGTTATACGTTATACGTTATACGTTATACGTTATACGTTATACGTTATACGTTATACGTTATACGTTATACGTTATACGTTATACGTTATACGTTATACATTATACGTTATACGTTATACGTTATATGTTATACGTTATACGTTATACGTTATACGTCATAGGTTATACGTTATACGTTATACGTTATACGTTATACGTTATACGTTATACGTTATACGATATACGTTATACGTTATACGTTAGACGTTATACGTTATACGTTATACGTTATACGTTATACGTTAGACGTTATACGTTATACGTCATACGTTATACGTTATACGTTATACGTTATACGTTATACGGTATACGATATACGTTATGCGTTATATGTTATACGTTATACGTTATACGTTATATGTTATACGTTATACGGTATACGATATACGTTATACGTTTTACGTTATTCGAGATACGTTATACGTTATACGTTATACGTTATACGTCATAGGTTATACGTTATACGTTATTCGTTATGCGTTATACGTTATACGTTATACGTTATACGTTATACGTTATACGTTATACGGTATACGATATACGTTATGCGTTTTACGTTATTCGTGATACGTTATACGTTAGACGTTATACGTTATACGTTATACGTTATACATTATACGTTATACGGTATACGATATACGTTATGCGTTATATGTTATACGTTATACGTTATACGTTATACGTTATACGTTATACGTTATACGGTATACGATATACGTTATGCGTTTTTCGTTATTCGTGATACGTTATACGTTATACGTTATACGTTATACGTTATACGTTATACGTAATACGTTATACGTTATACGTTATACGTAATACGTTGTACGTTATACGTTATACGATATACGTGATATGTTATACGTTATACGTTATACGTCATAGGTTATACGTTACACGTTATTCGTTAGGCGTTATACGTTATACGTTATACGTTATACGTTATACGTTATACGTTATACGTTATACGTTATACGTTATACGTTATACGTTATACGTTATACGTTATACGTTATACGTTATACGTTATACGTTACATGTTATACGTTCTACGTTATACGTTATACGTTACATGTTATACGTTCTACGTTATACGTTATACGTTATACGTTATACGTTATACGTTATACGTTATACGTTATACGTTATACCTTATACGTTATACGTTATACGTTATACGTTATACGTTATACGTTATACGTTATACGTTACATGTTATACGTTCTACGTTATACGTTATACGTTACATGTTATATGTTCTACGTTATACGTTATACGTTATACGTTATACGTTATACGTTATACGTTATACGTTATACGTTATACGTTATACGTTATACGTTATACGTTATACGTTATACGTTACACGTTATACGTTATACGTTACATGTTATACGTTCTACGTTATACGTTATACGTTACATGTTATACGTTCTACGCTATACGTTATACGTTATACGTTATACGTTATACGTTGTACGTTATAAGTTATACGTTATACGTTATACGGTATACGATATACGTTATGCGTTTTACGTTATTCGTGATACGTTATACGTTATACGTTATACGTTATACGTCATAGGTTATACGTTATACGTTATACGTTATACATTATACGTTATACGTTATACGTTATACGTTATACGTTATACGTTATACGTTATACGTTACACGTTATTCGTAATACATTATACGTGATACGGTATACGTTGTACGTCATACGTTATACGTTATACGTTATACGTTATACGTTATACGTTATACGTTATATAATACGTTATGCGTTATACGTTTTACGTTATTCGTTATACGTTATACGTTATACGTTATACGGTATACGTCATAGGTTATACGTTATACGTTATTCGTTATATGTTATACGTTATACTTTATACGTTATACGTTATACGTTATACGGTATACGATATACGTTATGCGTTTAACGTTATTCGTGATACCTTATACGTTATACGTTATACGCTATACGTTATACGTTATACGTTATACGTTATACGTAATACGTTATACGTTATACGGTATACGATATACGTTATGCGTTTTACGTTATTCGTGATACGTTATACGTTATACGTTATACGTTATACGTTATACCTTATACGTTATACGTAATACGTTATACGTTATACATTATACGTTATTCGTAATACATTATACGTGATACGGTATACGTTGTACGTTATACGTTATGCGTTATTCGTGATACGTTATACGTTATACGTTATACGTTATACGTCATAGGTTATACGTTATACGTTATACGTTATACATTATACGTTATACGTTATACGTTATACGTTATACGTTATACGTTATACGTTATACGTTACACGTTATTCGTAATACATTATACGTGATACGGTATACGTTGTACGTCATACGTTATACGTTATACGTTATACGTTATACGTTATACGTTATACGTTATATAATACGTTATGCGTTATACGTTTTACGTTATTCGTTATACGTTATACGTTATACGTTATACGGTATACGTCATAGGTTATACGTTATACGTTATTCGTTATATGTTATACGTTATACTTTATACGTTATACGTTATACGTTATACGGTATACGATATACGTTATGCGTTTAACGTTATTCGTGATACCTTATACGTTATACGTTATACGCTATACGTTATACGTTATACGTTATACGTTATACGTAATACGTTATACGTTATACGGTATACGATATACGTTATGCGTTTTACGTTATTCGTGATACGTTATACGTTATACGTTATACGTTATACGTTATACCTTATACGTTATACGTAATACGTTATACGTTATACATTATACGTTATTCGTAATACATTATACGTGATACGGTATACGTTGTACGTTATACGTTATGCGTTATACGTTATACGTTATACGTTATACGATATACGTTATACGTTATACGTTATACGTTATACGTTATACGTTATACGTTATACGTTATACGTTATACGTTATACGTTATACGTTATACGTTATACGTTATACGTTATACGTTATACGTTACATGTTATACGTTCTACGTTATACGTTATACGTTACATGTTATACGTTCTACGTTATACGTTATACGTTATACGTTATACGTTATACGTTGTACGTTATAAGTTATACGTTATACGTTATACGTTATACGTTATACGTTATACGTTATACGTTATACGTTATACGTTATACGTTATACGTTATACGTTATACGTTATACGTTATACGTCATACGTTATACGTTATACGTTATTCGTTATACGTTATACGGTATACGATATATGTTATGCGTTATATGTTATACGTTATACGTTATACGTTATACGTTATACGTTATACGTTATACGTTATACGTTATACGTTATACGTTATACGGTATGCGATATACGTTATGCGTTTTTCGTTATTCGTGATACGTAATACGTTATACGTTATACGTTATACGTTATACGTTATACGTAATACGTTATACGTTATACGTTATACGTAATACGTTATACGTTATACGTTATACGATATACGTGATATGTTATACGTTATACGTTATACGTCATAGGTTATACGTTACACGTTATTCGTTAGGCGTTATACGTTATACGTTATACGTTATACGTTATACGTTATACGTTATACGTTATACGTTATACGTTATACGTTATACGTTATACGTTATACGTTATACGTTATACGTTATACGTTATACGTTATACGTTATACGTTATACGTTATACGTTATACGTTATACGTTATACGTTATACGTTATACGTTATACGTTATACGTTATACGTTATACGTTACATGTTATACGTTCTACGTTATACGTTATACGTTACATGTTATACGTTATACGTTATACGTTATACGTTATACGTTATACGTTATACGTTATACGTTATACGTTATACGTTATACGTTATACGTTATACGTTATACGTTACATGTTATACGTTCTACGTTATACGTTATACGTTACATGTTATACGTTCTACGTTATACGTTATACGTTATACGTTATACGTTATACGTTATACGTTATACGTTATACGTTATACGTTATACGGTATACGATATACGTTATGCGTTATATGTTATACGATATACGTTATACGTTATACGTTATACGTTATACGTTATACGTTATACGTTACACGTTATTCGTAATACATTATACGTGATACGGTATACGTTGTACGTTATACGTTATACGTTATACGTTATACGTTATACGTTATACGTTATACGTTATACGTTATACGTTATACGTTATACGTTATACGTTATACGTTATGCGTTATACGTTATACGTTATACGTTATACGTTATACGTTATACGTTATACGTTATACGTTACATGTTATACGTTCTACGTTATACGTTATACGTTACATGTTATACGTTCTACGTTATACGTTATACGTTATACGTTATACGTTATACGTTGTACGTTATAAGTTATACGTTATACGTTATACGTTATACGTTATACGTTATACGTTATACGTTATACGTTATACGTTATACGTTATACGTTATACGTTATACGGTATACGAAATACGTTATGCGTTTTTCGTTATTCGTGATACGTTATACGTTATACGTTATACGTTATACGTTATACGTTAAAGGTAATACGTTATACGCTATACGTTATACGTAATACGTTATACGTTATACGTTATACGATATACGTGATATGTTATACGTTATACGTTATATGTCATAGGTTATACGTTACACGTTATTCGTTAGGCGTTATACGTTATACGTTATACGTTATACGTTATACGTTATACGTTATACGTTATACGTTATACGTTATACGTTATACGTTATACGTTATACGTTATACGTTATACGTTATACGTTATACGTTATACGTTATACGTTATACGTTATACGTTACATGTTATACGTTCTACGTTATACGTTGTACGTTACATGTTATACGTTATACGTTATACGTTATACGTTATACGTTATACGTTATACGTTATACGTTATACGTTATACGTTATACGTTATACGTTACATGTTATAGGTTCTACGTTATACGTTATACGTTACATGTTATACGTTCTACGTCATACGTTATACGTTATACGTTATACGTTATACGTTATACGTTATACGTTATACGTTATACGTTATACGTTATACGTTATACGTTATACGTTATACGTTATACGTTACATGTTATACGTTCTACGTTATACGTTATACGTTACATGTTATACGTTCTACGTTATACGTTATACGTTATACGTTATACGTAATACGTTATACGTTATACGTTATACGTAATACGTTATACGTTATACGTTATACGATATACGTGATATGTTATACGTTATACGTTATACGTCATAGGTTATACGTTACACGTTATTCGTTAGGCGTTATACGTTATACGTTATACGTTATACGTTATACGTTATACGTTATACGTTATACGTTATACGTTATACGTTATACGTTATAAGTTATACGTTATACGTTATACGTTATACGTTATACGTTATACGTTATACGTTATACGTTATACGTTATACGTTATACGTTATACGTTACATGTTATACGTTCTACGTTATACGTTATACGTTACATGTTATACGTTATACGTTATACGTTACATGTTATACGTTCTACGTTATACGTTATACGTTACATGTTATACGTTCTACGTTATACGTTATACGTTATACGTTATACGTTATACGTTATACGTTATACGTTATACGTTATACGTTATACGTTATACGTTATACGTTATACGTTATACGTTATACGTTATACGTTATACGTTATACGTTATACGTTATACGTTATACGTTACATGTTATACGTTCTACGTTATACGTTATACGTTACATGTTATACGTTCTACGTTATACGTTATACGTTATACGTTATACGTTATACGTAATGCGTTATACGTTATACGTTATACGTAATACGTTATACGTTATACGTTATACGATATACGTGATATGTTGTACGTTATACGTTATACGTCATAGGTTATACGTTACACGTTATTCGTTAGGCGTTATGCGTTATACGTTATACGTTATACGTTATACGTTATACGTTATACGTTATACGTTATACGTTATACGTTATACGTTGTTCGTTATAAGTTATACGTTATACGTTATACGTTATACGTTATACGTTATACGTTATACGTTATACGTTATACGTTATACGTTATACGTTATACGTTATACGTTATACGTTATACGTTATACGTTATACGTTATACGTCATACGTTATACGTTATACGTTATTCGTTATACGTTATACGGTATACGATATACGTTATGCGTTATATGTTATACGTTATACGTTATACGTTATACGTTATACGTTATACGTTATACGGTATACGATATACGTTATGCGTTTTTCGTTATTCGTGATACGTTATACGTTATACGTTATACGTTATACGTTATACGTTATACGTAATACGTTATACGTTATACGTTATACGTAATACGTTATACGTTATACGTTATACGATATACGTGATATGTTATACGTTATACGTTATACGTCATAGGTTATACGTTACACGTTATTCGTTAGGCGTTATACGTTATACGTTATACGTTATACGTTATACGTTATACGTTATACGTTATACGTTATACGTTATACGTTATACGTTATACGTTATACGTTATACGTTATACGTTATACGTTATACGTTATACGTTACATGTTATACGTTCTACGTTATACGTTATACGTTACATGTTATACGTTCTACGTTATACGTTATACGTTACATGTTATACGTTCTACGTTATACGTTATACGTTATACGTTATACGTTATACGTTATACGTTATACGTTATACGTTATACGTTATACGTTATACGTTATACGTTATACGTTATACGTTACACGTTATACGTTATACGTTACATGTTATACGTTCTACGTTATACGTTATACGTTACATGTTATACGTTCTACGCTATACGTTATACGTTATACGTTATACGTTATACGTTGTACGTTATAAGTTATACGTTATACGTTATACGTTATACGTTATACGTTATACGTTATACGTTATACGTTATACGTTATACGTTATACGTTATACGTTATACGTTATACGTTATACGTTATACGTTATACGTTATACGTCATACGTTATAGGTTATACGTTATTCGTTATACGTTATACGGTATACGATATATGTTATGCGTTATATGTTATACGTTATACGTTATACGTTATACGTTATACGTTATACGTTATACGTTATACGGTATACGATATACGTTATGCGTTTTTCGTTATTCGTGATACGTTATACGTTATACGTTATACGTTATACGTTATACGTTATACGTAATACGTTATACGTTATACGTTATACGTAATACGTTATACGTTATACGTTATACGATATACGTGATATGTTATACGTTATACGTTATACGTCATAGGTTATACGTTACACGTTATTCGTTAGGCGTTATACGTTATACGTTATACGTTATACGTTATACGTTATACGTTATACGTTATACGTTATACGTTATACGTTATACGTTATACGTTATACGTTATACGTTATACGTTATACGTTATACGTTATACGTTATACGTTATACGTTATACGTTATACGTTATACGTTATACGTTACATGTTATACGTTCTACGTTATACGTTATACGTTACATGTTATACGTTATACGTTATACGTTATACGTTATACGTTATACGTTATACGTTATACGTTATACGTTATACGTTATACGTTATACGTTACATGTTATACGTTCTACGTTATACGTTATACGTTACATGTTATACGTTCTACGTTCTACGTTATACGTTATACGTTATACGTTATACGTTATACGTTATACGTTATACGTTATACGTTATACGTTATACGTTATACGTTATACGTTATACGTTATACGTTATACGTTATACGTTATACGTTATACGTTACATGTTATACGTTCTACGTTATACGTTATACGTTACATGTTATACGTTCTACGTTATACGTTATACGTTATACGTTATACGTAATACGTTATACGTTATACGTTATACGTAATACGTTATACGTTATACGTTATACGATATACGTGATATGTTATACGTTATACGTTATACGTCATAGGTTATACGTTACACGTTATTCGTTAGGCGTTATACGTTATTCGTTATACGTTATACGTTATACGTTATACGTTATACGTTATACGTTATACGTTATACGTTATACGTTATACGTTATACGTTATACGTTATACGTTATACGTTATACGTTATACGTTATACGTTACATGTTATACGTTCTACGTTATACATTATACGTTACATGTTATACGTTATACGTTATACGTTACATGTTATACGTTCTACGTTATACGTTATACGTTACATGTTATACGTTCTACGTTATACGTTATACGTTATACGTTATACGTTATACGTTATACGTTATACGTTATACGTTATACGTTATACGTTATACGTTATACGTTATACGTTATACGTTATACGTTATACGTTATACGTTATACGTTACATGTTATACGTTCTACGTTATATGTTATACGTTACATGTTATACGTTCTACGTTATACGTTATACGTTATACGTTATACGTAATACGTTATACGTTATACGTTATACGTAATACGTTATACGTTATACGTTATACGATATACGTGATATGTTATACGTTATACGTTATACGTCATAGGTTATACGTTACACGTTATTCGTTAGGCGTTATGCGTTATACGTTATACGTTATACGTTATACGTTATACGTTATACGTTATACGTTATACGTTATACGTTGTACGTTATAAGTTATACGTTATACGTTATACGTTATACGTTATACGTTATACGTTATACGTTATACGTTATACGTTATACGTTATACGTTATACGTTATACGTTATACGTTATACGTTATACGTTATACGTCATACGTTATACGTTATACGTTATTCGTTATACGTTATACGGTATACGATATACGTTATGCGTTATATGTTATACGTTATACGTTATACGTTATACGTTATACGTTATACGTTATACGGTATACGATATACGTTATGCGTTTTTCGTTATTCGTGATACGTTATACGTTATACGTTATACGTTATACGTTATACGTTATACGTAATACGTTATACGTTATACGTTATACGTAATACGTTATACGTTATACGTTATACGATATACGTGATATGTTATACGTTATACGTTATACGTCATAGGTTATACGTTACACGTTATTCGTTAGGCGTTATACGTTATACGTTATACGTTATACGTTATACGTTATACGTTATACGTTATACGTTATACGTTATACGTTATACGTTATACGTTATACGTTATACGTTATACGTTATACGTTATACGTTATACGTTATACGTTATACGTTACATGTTATACGTTCTACGTTATACGTTATACGTTACATGTTATACGTTCTACGTTATACGTTATACGTTATACGTTATACGTTATACGTTATACGTTATACGTTATACGTTATACGTTATACGTTATACCTTATACGTTATACGTTATACGTTATACGTTATACGTTATACGTTATACGTTACATGTTATACGTTCTACGTTATACGTTATACGTTACATGTTATACGTTCTACGTTATACGTTATACGTTATACGTTATACGTTATACGTTATACGTTATACGTTATACGTTATACGTTATACGTTATACGTTATACGTTATACGTTATACGTTATACGTTATACGTTATACGTTATACGTTATACGTTATACGTTATACGTTATACGTTATACGTTATACGTTATACGTTATACGTTATACGTTTTACGTTACACGTTATACGTTACACGTTATACGTTATACGTTATACGTTATTCGTTATGCGTTATACGTTATACGTTATACGTTATACGTTATACGTTTTACGTTACACGTTATACGTTACACGTTATACGTTATACGTTATACGTTATTCGTTATGCGTTATATGTTATACGTTATACGTTATACGTTATACGTTATACGTTATACGTTATACGGTATACGATATACGTTATGCGTTTTACGTTTTACGTTATTCGTTTTACGTTATACGTTATACGTTATGCGTTATACGTTTTACGATATTCGTTATACGTTATACGTTATACGTTATACGTTATACGTTATACGTTATACGTTATACGTTTTACGTTACACGTTATACGTTACACGTTATACGTTATACGTTATACGTTATTCGTTATGCGTTATACGTTATACGTTATACGTTATACGTTATACGTTATACGTTATACGGTATACGGTATACGATATACGTTATGCGTTTTACGTTATTCGTGATACGTTATACGTTATACGTTATACGTTATACGTCATAGGTTATACGTTATACGTTATACGGTATACGATATACGTTATGCGTTTTACGTTATTCGTGATACGTTATACGTTATACGTTATACGTTATACGTCATAGGTTATACGTTATACGTTATACGTTATACATTATACGTTATACGTTATACGTTATACGTTATACGTTATACGTTATACGTTATACGTTACACGTTATTCGTAATACATTATACGTGATACGGTATACGTTGTACGTCATACGTTATACGTTATACGTTATACGTTATACGTTATACGTTATATAATACGTTATGCGTTATACGTTTTACGTTATTCGTTATACGTTATACGTTATACGTTATACGGTATACGTCATAGGTTATACGTTATACGTTATTCGTTATGCGTTATACGTTATACGTTATACGTTATACGTTATACGTTATACGGTATACGATATACGTTATGCGTTTAACGTTATTCGTGATACGTTATACGTTATACGTTATACGTTATACGTTATACGTTATACGTTATACGTTATACGTTATACGTTATACGTTTTACGTTACACGTTATACGTTACACGTTATACGTTATACGTTATACGTCATTCGTTATGCGTTATACGTTATACGTTATACGTTATACGTTATACGTTATACGTTATACGTTATACGGTATACGATATACGTTATGCGTCTTACGTTATTCGTGATACGTTATACGTTATACGTTATACGTTATACGTTATACGTCATAGGTTATACGTTATACGTTATACGGTATACGATATACGTTATGAGTTTTACGTTATTCGTGATACGTTATACGTTATACGTTATACGTTATACGTCATAGGTTATACGTTATACGTTATACGTTATACATTATACGTTATACGTTATACGTTATACGTTATACGTTATACGTTATACGTTATACGTTACACGTTATTCGTAATACATTATACGTGATACGATATACGTTGTACGTCATACGTTATACGTTATACGTTATACGTTATACGTTATACGTTATATAATACGTTATGCGTTATACGTTTTACGTTATTCGTTATACGTTATACGTTATACGTTATACGGTATACGTCATAGGTTATACGTTATACGTTATTCGTTATGCGTTATACGTTATAAGTTATACGTTATACGTTATACGTTATACGTTATACGGTATACGATATACGTTATGCGTTTAACGTTATTCGTGATACGTTATACGTTATACGTTATACGTTATACGTTATACGTTATACGTTATACGTAATACGTTATACGTTATACGGTATACGATATACGTTATGCGTTTTACGTTATTCGTGATACGTTATACGTTATACATTATACGTTATACCTTATACGTTATACGTAATACGTTATACGTTATACATTATACGTTATACGTTATACGTTATACGTTATACGGTATACGATATACGTTATGCGTTATATGTTATACGATATACGTTATACGTTATACGTTATACGTTATACGTTACACGTTACACGTTATTCGTAATACATTATACGTGATACGGTATACGTTGTACGTTATACGTTATACGTTATACGTTATACGTTATACGTTATACGTTATACGTTATACGTTATACGTTATACGTTATACGTTATACGTTATACGTTATACGTTATACGTTATACGTTATACGTTATACGTTATACGTTATACGTTATACGTTACATGTTGTACGTTCTACGTTATACGTTATACGTTACATGTTATACGTTCTACGTTATACGTTATACGTTATACGTTATACGTTATACGTTGTACGTTATAAGTTATACGTTATACGTTATACGTTATACGTTATACGTTATACGTTATACGTTATACGTTATACGTTATACGTTATACGTTATACGTTATACGTTATACGTTATACGTTATACGTTATACGTTATACGTTATACGTTATACGTTATACGTCATACGTTATACGTTATACGTTATTCGTTATACGTTATACGGTATACGATAAACGTTATGCGTTATATGTTATACGTTATACGTTATACGTTATACGTTATACGTTATACGTTATACGTTATACGTTATACGGTATACGATATACGTTATGCGTTTTTCGTTATTCGTGATACGTTATACGTTATACGTTATACGTTATACGTTATACGTTATACGTAATACGTTATACGTTATACGTTATGCGTAATACGTTATACGTTATACGTTATACGATATACGTGATATGTTATACGTTATACGTTAAACGTCATAGGTTATACGTTACACGTTATTCGTTAGGCGTTATACGTTATACGTTATACGTTATACGTTATACGTTATACGTTATACGTTATACGTTATACGTTATACGTTATACGTTATACGTTATACGTTATACGTTATACGTCATACGTTATACGTTATACGTTATACGTTATACGTTATACGTTATACGTTATACGTTATACGTCATACGTTATACGTTATACGTTATTCGTTATACGTTATACGGTATACGATATACGTTATACGTTATACGTTATACGTTATACGTTATACGTTATACGTTATACGTTATACGTTATACGTCATACGTTATACGTTATACGTTATACGTTATACGTTATACGTAATACGTTATACGTTATACGTTATACGATATACGTGATATGTTATACGTTATACGTTATACGTCATAGGTTATACGTTACACGTTATTCGTTAGGCGTTATACGTCATAGGTTATACGTTACACGTTATTCGTTAGGCGTTATACGTTATACGTTATACGTTATACGTTATACGTTATACGTTATACGTTATACGTTATACGTTACATGTTATACGTTCTACGTTATACGTTATACGTTATACGTTATACGTTATACGTTGTACGTTATAAGTTATACGTTATACGTTATACGTTATACGTTATACGTTATACGTTATACGTTATACGTTATACGTTATACGTTATACGTTATACGTTATACGTTATACGTTATACGTTATACGTTATACGTTATACGTTATACGTTATACGTCATACGTTATACGTTATACGTTATTCGTTATACGTTATACGGTATACGATATACGTTATGCGTTATATGTTATACGTTATACGTTATACGTTATACGTTATACGTTATACGTTATACGTTATACGTTATACGGTATACGATATACGTTATGCGTTTTTCGTTATTCGTGATACGTTATACGTTATACGTTATACGTTATACGTTATACGTTATACGTAATACGTTATACGTTATACGTTATGCGTAATACGTTATACGTTATACGTTATACGATATACGTGATATGTTATACGTTATACGTTAAACGTCATAGGTTATACGTTACACGTTATTCGTTAGGCGTTATACGTTATACGTTATACGTTATACGTTATACGTTATACGTTATACGTTATACGTTATACGTTATACGTTATACGTTATACGTTATACGTTATACGTTATACGTCATACGTTATACGTTATACGTTATACGTTATACGTTATACGTAATACGTTATACGTTATACGTTATACGATATACGTAATATGTTATACGTTATACGTTATACGTCATAGGTTATACGTTACACGCTATTCGTTAGGCGTTATACGTCATAGGTTATACGTTACACGTTATTCGTTAGGCGTTATACGTTATACGTTATACGTTATACGTTATACGTTATACGTTATACGTTATACGTTATACGTTATACGTTATACGTTATACGTTATACGTTATACGTTATACGTTATACGTTATACGTTATACGTTATACGTTATACGTTATACGTTATACGTTATACGTTATACGTTATACGTTATACGTTATACGTTATACGTTATACGTTATACGTTATACGTTATACGTTACATGTTATACGTTCTACGTTATACGTTATACGTTACATGTTATACGTTATACGTTATACGTTATACGTTATACGTTATACGTTATACGTTATACGTTATACGTTATACGTTATACGTTATACGTTATACGTTACATGTTATACGTTCTACGTTATACGTTATACGTTACATGTTATACGTTCTACGTTCTACGTTATACGTTATACGTTATACGTTATACATTATACGTTATACGTTATACGTTATACGTTATACGTTATACGTTATACGTTATACGTTATACGTTATACGTTATACGGTATACGATATACGTTATACGTTATACGTTATACGTTATACGTTATACGTTATACGTTATACGTTATACGTTATACGTCATACGTTATACGTTATACGTTATACGTTATACGTTATACGTAATACGTTATACGTTATACGTTATACGATATACGTTATACGTCATTGGTTATACGTTATACGTTATACGGTATACGATATACGTTATGCGTTTTACGTTATTCGTGATACGTTATACGTTATACGTTATACGTTATACGTCATAGGTTATACGTTATACGTTATACGTTATACATTATACGTTATACGTTATACGTTATACGTTATACGTTATACGTTATACGTTACACGTTATTCGTAATACATTATACGTGATACGGTATACGTTGTACGTCATACGTTATACGTTATACGTTAAACGTTATACGTTATACGTTATATAATACGTTATACGTTATACGTTTTACGTTATTCGTTATACGTTATACGTTATACGTTATACGGTATACGTCATAGGTTATACGTTATACGTTATTCGTTATGCGTTATACGTTATACGTTATACGTTATACGTTATACGTTATACGTTATACGGTATACGATATACGTTATGCGTTTAACGTTATTCGTGATACGTTATACGTTATACGTTATACGTTATACGTTATACGTTATACGTTATACGTTATACGTTATACGTTATACGTTATACGTTATACGTAATACGTTATACGTTATACGGTATACGATATACGTTATGCGTTTTACGTTATTCGTGATACGTTATACGTTATACGTTATACGTTATACCTTATACGTTATACGTAATACGTTATACGTTATACATTATACGTTATACGTTATACGTTATACGTTATACGGTATACGATATACGTTATGCGTTATATGTTATACGATATACGTTATACGTTATACGTTATACGTTATACGTTATACGTTACACGTTATTCGTAATACATTATACGTGATACGGTATACGTTGTACGTTATACGTTATACGTTATACGTTATACGTTATACGTTATACGTTATACGTTATACGTTATACGTTATACGTTATACGTTATACGTTATACGTTATACGTTATACGTTATACGTTATACGTTATACGTTATACGTTATACGTTATACGTTATACGTTATACGTTATACGTTACATGTTATACGTTCTACGTTATACGTTATACGTTATACGTTATACGTTATACGTTATACGTTATACGTTATACGTTATACGTTATACGTTATACGTTATACGTTATACGTTATACGTTATACGTTATACGTTACACGTTATACGTTATACGTTATACGTTATACGTTATTCGTTATACGTTATACGTTATACGTTATACGTTATACGTTAGACGTTACACGTTATACGTTATACGTTATACGTTATTCGTTATGCGTTATACGTTATACGTTATACGTTATACGTTATACGTTATACGTTATACGTTATACGGTATACGATATACGTTATGCGTTTTACGTTATTCGTGATACGTTATACGTTATACGTTATACGTTATACGTTATACGTTACACGTTATACGTTATACGTTATACGTTATTCGTTATGCGTTATACGTTATACGTTATACGTTATACGTTATACGTTATACGTTATACGTTATACGGTATACGTTATACGTTACACGTTATACGTTATACGTTATACGTTATTCGTTATACGTTATACGTTATACGTTATACGTTATACGTTATACGTTATACGTTATACGTTATACGTTACACGTTATACGTTATACGTTATACGTTATTCGTTATGCGTTATACGTTATACGTTATACGTTATACGTTATACGTTATACGTTATACGTTATACGGTATACGATATACGTTATGCGTTTTACGTTATTCGTGATACGTTATACGTTATACGTTATACGTTATACGTCATAGGTTATACGTTATACGTTATACGGTATACGATATACGTTATGCGTTTTACGTTATTCGTGATACGTTATACGTTACACGTTATTCGTAATACATTATACGTGATACGGTATACGTTGTACGTCATACGTTATACGTTATACGTTATACGTTATACGTTATACGTTATATAATACGTTATGCGTTATACGTTTTACGTTATTCGTTATACGTTATACGTTATACGTTATACGGTATACGTCATAGGTTATACGTTATACGTTATTCGTTATGCGTTATACGTTATACGTTATACGTTATACGTTATACGTTATACGGTATACGATATACGTTATGCGTTTAACGTTATTCGTGATACGTTATACGTTATACGTTATACGTTATACGTTATACGTTATACGTAATACGTTATACGTTATACGGTATACGATATACGTTATGCGTTTTACGTTATTCGTGATACGTTATACGTTATACGTTATACGTTATACCTTATACGTTATACGTAATACGTTATACGTTATACATTATACGTTATACGTTATACGTTATACGTTATACGGTATACGATATACGTTATGCGTTATATGTTATACGATATACGTTATACGTTATACGTTATACGTTATACGTTATACGTTACACGTTATTCGTAATACATTATACGTGATACGGTATACGTTGTACGTTATACGTTATACGTTATACGTTATACGTTATACGTTATACGTTATACGTTATACGTTATACGTTATACGTTATACGTTATACGTTATACGTTATACGTTATACGTTATACGTTATACGTTATACGTTATACGTTATACGTTATACGTTATACGTTACATGTTATACGTTCTACGTTATACGTTATACGTTACATGTTATACGTTCTACGTTATACGTTATACGTTATACGTTATACGTTATACGTTATACGATATACGTTATGCGTTATACGTTATACGTTATACGTTATACGTTATACGTTTTACGTTACACGTTATACGTTACACGTTATACGTTATACGTTATACGTTATTCGTTATGCGTTATACGTTATTCGTTATGCGTTATATGTTATACGTTATACGTTATACGTTATACGTTATACGTTATACGTTATACGGTATACGATATACGTTATGCGTTTTACGTTTTACGTTATTCGTTTTACGTTATACGTTATACGTTATGCGTTATACGTTTTACGATATTCGTTATACGTTATACGTTATACGTTATACGTTATACGTTATACGTTATACGTTATACGTTTTACGTTACACGTTATACGTTACACGTTATACGTTATACGTTATACGTTATTCGTTATGCGTTATACGTTATACGTTATACGTTATACGTTATACGTTATACGTTATACGGTATACGGTATACGATATACGTTATGCGTTTTACGTTATTCGTGATACGTTATACGTTATACGTTATACGTTATACGTCATAGGTTATACGTTATACGTTATACGGTATACGATATACGTTATGCGTTTTACGTTATTCGTGATACGTTATACGTTATACGTTATACGTTATACGTCATAGGTTATACGTTATACGTAATACGTTATACATTATACGTTATACGTTATACGTTATACGTTATACGTTATACGTTATACGTTATACCTTACACGTTATTCGTAATACATTATACGTGATACGGTATACGTTGTACGTCATACGTTATACGTTATACGTTATACGTTATACGTTATATAATACGTTATGCGTTATACGTTTTACGTTATTCGTTATACGTTATACGTTATACGTTATACGGTATACGTCATAGGTTATACGTTATACGTTATTCGTTATGCGTTATACGTTATACGTTATACGTTATACGTTATACGTTATACGGTATACGATATACGTTATGCGTTTAACGTTATTCGTGATACGTTATACGTTATACGTTATACGTTATACGTTATACGTTATACGTTATACGTTATACGTTATACGTTATACGTTTTACGTTACACGTTATACGTTACACGTTATACGTTATACGTTATACGTTATTCGTTATGCGTTATACGTTATACGTTATACGTTATACGTTATACGTTATACGTTATACGTTATACGGTATACGATATACGTTATGCGTCTTACGTTATTCGTGATACGTTATACGTTATACGTTATACGTTATACGTTATACGTCATAGGTTATACGTTATACGTTATACGGTATACGATATACGTTATAAGTTTTACGTTATTCGTGATACGTTATACGTTATACGTTATACGTTATACGTCATAGGTTATACGTTATACGTTATACGTTATACATTATACGTTATACGTTATACGTTATACGTTATACGTTATACGTTATACGTTATACGTTACACGTTATTCGTAATACATTATACGTGATACGATATACGTTGTACGTCATACGTTATACGTTATACGTTATACGTTATACGTTATACGTTATATAATACGTTATGCGTTATACGTTTTACGTTATTCGTTATACGTTATACGTTATACGTTATACGGTATACGTCATAGGTTATACGTTATACGTTATTCGTTATGCGTTATACGTTATACGTTATACGTTATACGTTATACGTTATACGTTATACGGTATACGATATACGTTATGCGTTTAACGTTATTCGTGATACGTTATACGTTATACGTTATACGTTATACGTTATACGTTATACGTTATACGTAATACGTTATACGTTATACGGTATACGATATACGTTATGCGTTTTACGTTATTCGTGATACGTTATACGTTATACGTTATACGTTATACCTTATACGTTATACGTAATACGTTATACGTTATACATTATACGTTATACGTTATACGTTATACGTTATACGGTATACGATATACGTTATGCGTTATATGTTATACGATATACGTTATACGTTATACGTTATACGTTATACGTTATACGTTACACGTTATTCGTAATACATTATACGTGATACGGTATACGTTGTACGTTATACGTTATACGTTATACGTTATACGTTATACGTTATACGTTATACGTTATACGTTATACGTTATACGTTATACGTTATACGTTATACGTTATACGTTATACGTTATACGTTATACGTTATACGTTATACGTTATACGTTATACGTTATACGTTATACGTTATACGTTATACGTTATACGTTATACGTTATACGTTATACGTCATACGTTATACGTTATACGTTATACGTTATACGTTATACGTTATACGTTATACGTTATACGTCATACGTTATACGTTATACGTTATTCGTTATACGTTATACGGTATACGATATACGTTATACGTTATACGTTATACGTTATACGTTATACGTTATACGTTATACGTTATACGTTATACGTCATACGTTATACGTTATACGTTATACGTTATACGTTATACGTAATACGTTATACGTTATACGTTATACGATATACGTGATATGTTATACGTTTTACGTTACACGTTATACGTTACACGTTATACGTTATACGTTATACGTTATTCGTTATGCGTTATACGTTATACGTTATACGTTATACGTTATACGTTATACGTTTTACGTTACACGTTATACGTTACACGTTATACGTTATACGTTATACGTTATTCGTTATGCGTTATATGTTATACGTTATACGTTATACGTTATACGTTATACGTTATACGTTATACGGTATACGATATACGTTATGCGTTTTACGTTTTACGTTATTCGTTTTACGTTATACGTTATACGTTATGCGTTATACGTTTTACGATATTCGTTATACGTTATACGTTATACGTTATACGTTATACGTTATACGTTATACGTTATACGTTTTACGTTACACGTTATACGTTACACGTTATACGTTATACGTTATACGTTATTCGTTATGCGTTATACGTTATACGTTATACGTTATACGTTATACGTTATACGTTATACGGTATACGGTATACGATATACGTTATGCGTTTTACGTTATTCGTGATACGTTATACGTTATACGTTATACGTTATACGTCATAGGTTATACGTTATACGTTATACGGTATACGATATACGTTATGCGTTTTACGTTATTCGTGATACGTTATACGTTATACGTTATACGTTATACGTCATAGGTTATACGTTATACGTAATACGTTATACATTATACGTTATACGTTATACGTTATACGTTATACGTTATACGTTATACGTTATACCTTACACGTTATTCGTAATACATTATACGTGATACGGTATACGTTGTACGTCATACGTTATACGTTATACGTTATACGTTATACGTTATACGTTATATAATACGTTATGCGTTATACGTTTTACGTTATTCGTTATACGTTATACGTTATACGTTATACGGTATACGTCATAGGTTATACGTTATACGTTATTCGTTATGCGTTACACGTTATACGTTATACGTTATACGTTATACGTTATACGGTATACGATATACGTTATGCGTTTAACGTTATTCGTGATACGTTATACGTTATACGTTATACGTTATACGTTATACGTTATACGTTATACGTTATACGTTATACGTTATACGTTTTACGTTACACGTTATACGTTAAACGTTATACGTTATACGTTATACGTTATTCGTTATGCGTTATACGTTATACGTTATACGTTATACGTTATACGTTATACGTTATACGTTATACGGTATACGATATACGTTATGCGTCTTACGTTATTCGTGATACGTTATACGTTATACGTTATACGTTATACGTTATACGTCATAGGTTATACGTTATACGTTATACGGTATACGATATACGTTATGAGTTTTACGTTATTCGTGATACGTTATACGTTATACGTTATACGTTATACGTCATAGGTTATACGTTATACGTTATACGTTATACATTATACGTTATACGTTATACGTTATACGTTATACGTTATACGTTATACGTTATACGTTACACGTTATTCGTAATACATTATACGTGATACGATATACGTTGTACGTCATACGTTATACGTTATACGTTATACGTTATACGTTATACGTTATATAATACGTTATGCGTTATACGTTTTACGTTATTCGTTATACGTTATACGTTATACGTTATACGGTATACGTCATAGGTTATACGTTATACGTTATTCGTTATGCGTTATACGTTATACGTTATACGTTATACGTTATACGTTATACGGTATACGATATACGTTATGCGTTTAACGTTATTCGTGATACGTTATACGTTATACGTTATACGTTATACGTTATACGTTATACGTTATACGTAATACGTTATACGTTATACGGTATACGATATACGTTATGCGTTTTACGTTATTCGTGATACGTTATACGTTATACGTTATACGTTATACCTTATACGTTATACGTAATACGTTATACGTTATATATTATACGTTATACGTTATACGTTATACGTTATACGGTATACGATATACGTTATGCGTTATATGTTATACGATATACGTTATACGTTATACGTTATACGTTATACGTTATACGTTACACGTTATTCGTAATACATTATACGTGATACGGTATACGTTGTACGTTATACGTTATACGTTATACGTTATACGTTATACGTTATACGTTATACGTTATACGTTATACGTTATACGTTATACGTTATACGTTATACGTTATACGTTATACGTTATACGTTATACGTTATACGTTATACGTTATACGTTATACGTTATACGTTATACGTTATACGTTATACGTTATACGTTATACGTTATACGTTATACGTTATACGTTATACGTTATACGTTATACGTCATACGTTATACGTTATACGTTATACGTTATACGTTATACGTTATACGTTATACGTTATACGTCATACGTTATACGTTATACGTTATTCGTTATACGTTATACGGTATACGATATACGTTATACGTTATACGTTATACGTTATACGTTATACGTTATACGTTATACGTTATACGTTATACGTCATACGTTATACGTTATACGTTATACGTTATACGTTATACGTTATACGTAATACGTTATACGTTATACGTTATACGATATACGTGATATGTTATACGTTATACGTTATACGTCATAGGTTATACGTTACACGTTATTCGTTAGGCGTTATACGTCATAGGTTATACGTTACACGTTATTCGTTAGGCGTTATACGTTATACGTTATACGTTATACGTTATACGTTATACGTTATACGTTATACGTTATACGTTATACGTTATACGTTATACGTTATACGTTATACGTTATACGTTATACGTTATACGTTATACGTTATACGTTATACGTTATACGTTATACGTTATACGTTATACGTTACATGTTATACGTTCTACGTTATACGTTATACGTTACATGTTATACGTTATACGTTATACGTTATACGTTATACGTTATACGTTATACGTTATACGTTATACGTTACATGTTATACGTTCTACGTTATACGTTATACGTTACATGTTATACGTTATACGTTATACGTTATACGTTATACGTTATACGTTATACGTTATACGTTATACGTTATACGTTATACGTTATACGTTATACGTTATACGTTATACGTTATACGTTACATGTTATACGTTCTACGTTCTACGTTATACGTTATACGTTATACGATATACGTTATACGTTATACGTTATACGTTATACGTTATACGTTATACGTTACACGTTATTCGTAATACATTATACGTGATACGGTATACGTTGTACGTCATACGTTATACGTTATACGTTATACGTTATACGTTATACGTTATATAATACGTTATGCGTTATACGTTTTACGTTATTCGTTATACGTTATACGTTATACGTTATACGGTATACGTCATAGGTTATACGTTATACGTTATTCGTTATGCGTTATACGTTATACGTTATACGTTATACGTTATACGTTATACGGTATACGATATACGTTATGCGTTTAACGTTATTCGTGATACGTTATACGTTATACGTTATACGTTATACGTTATACGTTATACGTTATACGTTATACGTTATACGTTATACGTTTTACGTTACACGTTATACGTTACACGTTATACGTTATACGTTATACGTTATTCGTTATGCGTTATACGTTATACGTTATACGTTATACGTTATACGTTATACGTTATACGTTATACGGTATACGATATACGTTATGCGTCTTACGTTATTCGTGATACGTTATACGTTATACGTTATACGTTATACGTTATACGTCATAGGTTATACGTTATACGTTATACGGTATACGATATACGTTATGAGTTTTACGTTATTCGTGATACGTTATACGTTATACGTTATACGTTATACGTCATAGGTTATACGTTATACGTTATACGTTATACATTATACGTTATACGTTATACGTTATACGTTATACGTTATACGTTATACGTTATACGTTACACGTTATTCGTAATACATTATACGTGATACGATATACGTTGTACGTCATACGTTATACGTTATACGTTATACGTTATACGTTATACGTTATATAATACGTTATGCGTTATACGTTTTACGTTATTCGTTATACGTTATACGTTATACGTTATACGGTATACGTCATAGGTTATACGTTATACGTTATTCGTTATGCGTTATACGTTATAAGTTATACGTTATACGTTATACGTTATACGTTATACGGTATACGATATACGTTATGCGTTTAACGTTATTCGTGATACGTTATACGTTATACGTTATACGTTATACGTTATACGTTATACGTTATACGTAATACGTTATACGTTATACGGTATACGATATACGTTATGCGTTTTACGTTATTCGTGATACGTTATACGTTATACATTATACGTTATACCTTATACGTTATACGTAATACGTTATACGTTATACATTATACGTTATACGTTATACGTTATACGTTATACGGTATACGATATACGTTATGCGTTATATGTTATACGATATACGTTATACGTTATACGTTATACGTTATACGTTACACGTTACACGTTATTCGTAATACATTATACGTGATACGGTATACGTTGTACGTTATACGTTATACGTTATACGTTATACGTTATACGTTATACGTTATACGTTATACGTTATACGTTATACGTTATACGTTATACGTTATACGTTATACGTTATACGTTATACGTTATACGTTATACGTTATACGTTATACGTTATACGTTACATGTTGTACGTTCTACGTTATACGTTATACGTTACATGTTATACGTTCTACGTTATACGTTATACGTTATACGTTATACGTTATACGTTGTACGTTATAAGTTATACGTTATACGTTATACGTTATACGTTATACGTTATACGTTATACGTTATACGTTATACGTTATACGTTATACGTTATACGTTATACGTTATACGTTATACGTTATACGTTATACGTTATACGTTATACGTTATACGTCATACGTTATACGTTATACGTTATTCGTTATACGTTATACGGTATACGATAAACGTTATGCGTTATATGTTATACGTTATACGTTATACGTTATACGTTATACGTTATACGTTATACGTTATACGTTATACGGTATACGATATACGTTATGCGTTTTTCGTTATTCGTGATACGTTATACGTTATACGTTATACGTTATACGTTATACGTTATACGTAATACGTTATACGTTATACGTTATGCGTAATACGTTATACGTTATACGTTATACGATATACGTGATATGTTATACGTTATACGTTAAACGTCATAGGTTATACGTTACACGTTATTCGTTAGGCGTTATACGTTATACGTTATACGTTATACGTTATACGTTATACGTTATACGTTATACGTTATACGTTATACGTTATACGTTATACGTTATACGTTATACGTTATACGTTATACGTCATACGTTATACGTTATACGTTATACGTTATACGTTATACGTTATACGTTATACGTTATACGTCATACGTTATACGTTATACGTTATTCGTTATACGTTATACGGTATACGATATACGTTATACGTTATACGTTATACGTTATACGTTATACGTTATACGTTATACGTTATACGTTATACGTCATACGTTATACGTTATACGTTATACGTTATACGTTATACGTAATACGTTATACGTTATACGTTATACGATATACGTGATATGTTATACGTTATACGTTATACGTCATAGGTTATACGTTACACGTTATTCGTTAGGCGTTATACGTCATAGGTTATACGTTACACGTTATTCGTTAGGCGTTATACGTTATACGTTATACGTTATACGTTATACGTTATACGTTATACGTTATACGTTATACGTTACATGTTATACGTTCTACGTTATACGTTATACGTTATACGTTATACGTTATACGTTGTACGTTATAAGTTATACGTTATACGTTATACGTTATACGTTATACGTTATACGTTATACGTTATACGTTATACGTTATACGTTATACGTTATACGTTATACGTTATACGTTATACGTTATACGTTATACGTTATACGTTATACGTTATACGTTATACGTCATACGTTATACGTTATACGTTATTCGTTATACGTTATACGGTATACGATATACGTTATGCGTTATATGTTATACGTTATACGTTATACGTTATACGTTATACGTTATACGTTATACGTTATACGTTATACGTTATACGGTATACGATATACGTTATGCGTTTTTCGTTATTCGTGATACGTTATACGTTATACGTTATACGTTATACGTTATACGTTATACGTAATACGTTATACGTTATACGTTATGCGTAATACGTTATACGTTATACGTTATACGATATACGTGATATGTTATACGTTATACGTTAAACGTCATAGGTTATACGTTACACGTTATTCGTTAGGCGTTATACGTTATACGTTATACGTTATACGTTATACGTTATACGTTATACGTTATACGTTACACGTTATACGTTATACGTTATACGTTATACGTTATACGTTATACGTCATACGTTATACGTTATACGTTATACGTTATACGTTATACGTTATACGTTATACGTTATACGTCATACGTTATACGTTATACGTTATTCGTTATACGTTATACGGTATACGATATACGTTATACGTTATACGTTATACGTTATACGTTATACGTTATACGTTATACGTTATACGTTATACGTCATACGTTATACGTTATACGTTATACGTTATACGTTATACGTAATACGTTATACGTTATACGTTATACGATATACGTGATATGTTATACGTTATACGTTATACGTCATAGGTTATACGTTACACGCTATTCGTTAGGCGTTATACGTCATAGGTTATACGTTACACGTTATTCGTTAGGCGTTATACGTTATACGTTATACGTTATACGTTATACGTTATACGTTATACGTTATACGTTATACGTTATACGTTATACGTTATACGTTATACGTTATACGTTATACGTTATACGTTATACGTTATACGTTATACGTTATACGTTATACGTTATACGTTATACGTTATACGTTATACGTTATACGTTATACGTTACATGTTATACGTTCTACGTTATACGTTATACGTTACATGTTATACGTTATACGTTATACGTTATACGTTATACGTTATACGTTATACGTTATACGTTATACGTTATACGTTATACGTTATACGTTACATGTTATACGTTCTACGTTATACGTTATACGTTACATGTTATACGTTCTACGTTCTACGTTATACGTTATACGTTATACGTTATACATTATACGTTATACGTTATACGTTATACGTTATACGTTATACGTTATACGTTATACGTTATACGTTATACGTTATACGGTATACGATATACGTTATACGTTATACGTTATACGTTATACGTTATACGTTATACGTTATACGTTATACGTTATACGTCATACGTTATACGTTATACGTTATACGTTATACGTTATACGTAATACGTTATACGTTATACGTTATACGATATACGTGATATGTTATACGTTATACGTTATACGTCATAGGTTATACGTTACACGTTATTCGTTAGGCGTTATACGTTATACGTTATACGTTATACGTTATACGTTATACGTTATACGTTATACGTTATACGTTATACGTTGTACGTTATAAGTTATACGTTATACGTTATACGTTATACGTTATACGTTATAAGTTATACGTTATACGTTATACGTTATACGTTATACGTTATACGTTATACGTTATACATTATACGTTATACGTTATACGTTATACGTTATACGTTATACGTTATACGTCATACGTTATACGTTATACGTTATTCGTTATACGTTATACGGTATACGATATACGTTATGCGTTATATGTTATACGTTATACGTTATACGTTATACGTTATACGTTATACGTTATACGGTATACGATATACGTTATGCGTTTTTCGTTATTCGTGATACGTTATACGTTATACGTTATACGTTATACGTTATACGTTATACGTTATACGTAATACGTTATACGTTATACGTTATACGTAATACGTTATACGTTATACGTTATACGATATACGTGATATGTTATACGTTATACGTTATACGTCATAGGTTATACGTTACACGTTATTCGTTAGGCGTTATACGTTATACGTTATACCTTATACGTTATACGTTATACGTTATACGTTATACGTTATACGTTATACGTTATACGTTATACGTTATACGTTATACGTTATACGTTATACGTTATACGTTATACGTTATACGTTATACGTTATACGTTATACGTTATACGTTATACGTTATACGTTATACGTTATACGTTATACGTTATACGTTATACGTTATACGTTATACGTTATACGTTATACGTTATACGTTATACGTCATACGTTATACGTTATACGTTATTCGTTATACGTTATACGGTATACGATATACGTTATGCGTTATAGGTTATACGTTATACGTTATACGTTATACGTTATACGTTATATGTTATACGTTATACGGTATACGATATACGTTATGCGTTTTACGTTATTCGTGATACGTTATACGTTATACGTTATACGTTATACGTTATACGGTATACGTTATACGTTATACGTAATACGTTATACGTTATACATTATACGTTATACGTTATACGTTATACGTTATACGTTATACGGTATACGATATACGTTATGCGTTATATGTTATACGATATACGTTATACGTTATACGTTATACGTTATACGTTATACGTTATACATTATACGTTATACGTTATACGTTATACGTTATACGGTATACGATATACGTTATGCGTTATATGTTATACGATATACGTTATACGTTATACGTTATACGTTATACGTAATACGTTATACGTTATACGGTATACGTTATACGTTATACGTTATACGTTATACGTTATACGTTATACGTTATACGTTATACGTTATGCGTTACATGTTATACGTTCTACGTTATACGTTATACGTTATATGTTATACGTTCTACGTTATACGTTATACGTTATACGTTATACGTTATACGTTGTACGTTATAAGTTATACGTTATACGTTATACGTTATACGTTATACGTTATACGTTATACGTTATACGTTATACGTTATACGTTATACGTTATACGTTATACGTTATACGTTATACGTTATACGTTATACGTTATACGTTATACGTTATACGTTATACGTTATACGGTATACGATATACGTTATTCGTTTTACGTTATTCGTGATACGTTATACGTTATACGTAATACGTTATACGTTATACGTTATACGTAATACGTTATACGTTATACGTTATACGATATACGTTATACGTTATACGTTATACGTTATACGTCATAGGTTATACGTTATACGTTATTCGTTAGGCGTTATACGTTATACGTTATACGTTATACGTTATACGTTATACGTTATACGGTATACGATATACGTTATGCGTTATATGTTATACGATATACGTTATACGTTATACGTTATACGTTATACGTTATACGTTACACGTTATTCGTAATACATTATACGTGATACGGTATACGTTGTACGTTATTCGTTATACGTTATACGTTATACGTTATACGTTATACGTTATACGTTATACGTTATACGTTATACGTTATACGTTATACGTTATACGTTATACGTTATACGTTATACGTTATACGTTATACGTTATACGTTATACGTTACATGTTATACGTTCTACGTTATACGTTATACGTTATACGTTATACGTTATACGTTATACGTTATACGTTATACGTTATACGTTATACGTTATACGTTATACGTTATACGTTATACGTTATACGTTATACGTTATACGTTATACGTTATACGTTATACGTTATACGTTACACGTTATACGTTACACGTTATACGTTATTCGTTATGCGTTATACGTTATACGTTATACGTTATACGTTATACGTTATACGTTATACGTTATACGGTATACGATATACGTTATGCGTTTTACGTTATTCGTGATACGTTATACGTTATACGTTATACGTTATACGTCATAGGTTATACGTTATACGTTATACGGTATACGATATACGTTATGCGTTTTACGTTATTCGTGATACGTTATACGTTATACGTTATACGTTATACGTCATAGGTTATACGTTATACGTTATACGTTATACATTATACGTTATACGTTATACGTTATACGTTATACGTTATACGTTATACGTTACACGTTATTCGTAATACATTATACGTGATACGGTATACGTTGTACGTCATACGTTATACGTTATACGTTATACGTTATACGTTATAAGTTATACGTTATATAATACGTTATGCGTTATACGTTTTACGTTATTCGTTATACGTTATACGTTATACGTTATACGGTATACGTCATAGGTTATACGTTATACGTTATTCGTTATGCGTTATACGTTATACGTTATACGTTATACGTTATACGTTATACGGTATACGATATACGTTAAGCGTTTAACGTTATTCGTGATACGTTATACGTTATACGTTATACGTTATACGTTATACGTTATACGTTATACGTAATACGTTATACGTTATACGGTATACGATATACGTTATGCGTTTTACGTTATTCGTGATACGTTATACGTTATACGTTATACGTTATACCTTATACGTTATACGTAATACGTTATACGTTATACATTATACGTTATACGTTATACGTTATACGTTATACGTTATACGTTATACGGTATACGATATACGTTATGCGTTATATGTTATACGATATACGTTATACGTTATACGTTATACGTTATACGTTATACGTTACACGTTATTCGTAATACATTATACGTGATACGGTATACGTTGTACGTTATACGTTATACGTTATACGTTATACGTTATACGTTATACGTTATACGTTATACGTTATACGTTATACGTTATACGTTATACGTTATACGTTATACGTTATACGTTATACGTTATACGTTATACGTTATACGTTATACGTTATACGTTATACGTTATACGTTACATGTTATACGTTCTACGTTATACGTTATACGTTACATGTTATACGTTCTACGTTATACGTTATACGTTATACGTTATACGTTATACGTTATACGTTGTACGTTATAAGTTATACGTTATACGTTATACGTTATACGTTATACGTTATACGTTATACGTTATACGTTATACGTTATACGTTATACGTTATACGTTATACGTTATACGTTATACGTTATACGTTATACGTTATACGTTATACGTCATACGTTAAACGTTATACGTTATTCGTTATACGTTATACGGTATACGATATACTTTATGCGTTATATGTTATACGTTATACGTTATACGTTATACGTTATACGTTATACGTTATACGTTATACGTTATACGTTATACGTTATACGTTATACGTTATACGTTATACGTTATACGTTACATGTTATACGTTCTACGTTATACGTTATACGTTATACGTTATACGTTATACGTTATACGTTATACGTTATACGTTATACGTTATACGTTATACGATATACGTGATATGTTATACGTTATACGTTATACGTCATAGGTTATACGTTACACGTTATTCGATAGGCGTTATACGTTATACGTTATACGTTATACGTTATACGTTATACGTTATACGTTATACGTTATACGTTATACGTTATACGTTATACGTTATACGTTATACGTTATACGTTATACGTTATACGTTATACGTTATACGTTATACGTTATACGTTATACGTTACACGTTATACGTTCTACGTTATACGTTATACGTTACATGTTATACGTTATACGTTATACGTGATACGTTATACGTTATACGTTATACGTTATACGTTATACGTTATACGTTATACGTTATACGTTATACGTTATACGTTATACGTTATACGTCATACGTTAAACGTTATACGTTATTCGTTATACGTTATACGGTATACGATATACTTTATGCGTTATATGTTATACGATATACGTTATACGTTATACGTTATACGTTATACGTTATACGTTACACGTTATTCGTAATACATTATACGTGATACGGTATACGTTGTACGTTATACGTTATACGTTACACGTTATACGTTCTACGTTATACGTTATACGTTACATGTTATACGTTATACGTTATACGTTATACGTTATACGTTATACGTTATACGTTATACGTTATACGTAATACGTTATACGTTATACGGTATACGATATACGTTATGCGTTTTACGTTATTCGTGATACGTTATACGTTATACGTTATACGTTATACCTTATACGTTATACGTAATACGTTATACGTTATACATTATACGTTATACGTTATACGTTATACGTTATACGTTATACGTTATACGGTATACGATATACGTTATGCGTTATATGTTATACGATATACGTTATACGTTATACGTTATACGTTATACGTTATACGTTACACGTTATTCGTAATACATTATACGTGATACGGTATACGTTGTACGTTATACGTTATACGTTATACGTTATACGTTATACGTTATACGTTATACGTTATACGTTATACGTTATACGTTATACGTTATACGTTATACGTTATACGTTATACGTTATACGTTATACGTTATACGTTATACGTTATACGTTATACGTTATACGTTATACGTTACATGTTATACGTTCTACGTTATACGTTATACGTTACATGTTATACGTTCTACGTTATACGTTATACGTTATACGTTATACGTTATACGTTATACGTTGTACGTTATAAGTTATACGTTATACGTTATACGTTATACGTTATACGTTATACGTTATACGTTATACGTTATACGTTATACGTTATACGTTATACGTTATACGTTATACGTTATACGTTATACGTTATACGTTATACGTTATACGTCATACGTTAAACGTTATACGTTATTCGTTATACGTTATACGGTATACGATATACTTTATGCGTTATATGTTATACGTTATACGTTATACGTTATACGTTATACGTTATACGTTATACGTTATACGTTATACGTTATACGTTATACGTTATACGTTATACGTTATACGTTATACGTTATACGTTACATGTTATACGTTCTACGTTATACGTTATACGTTATACGTTATACGTTATACGTTATACGTTATACGTTATACGTTATACGTTATACGTTATACGTTATACGTTATACGTTATACGTTATACGTTATACGTTATACGTTATACGTTATACGTTATACGTTATACGTTACACGTTATACGTTATACGTTATACGTTATTCGTTATGCGTTATACGTTATACGTTATACGTTATACGTTATACGTTATACGTTATACGTTATACGGTATACGATATACGTTATGCGTTTTACGTTATTCGTGATACGTTATACGTTATACGTTATACGTTATACGTCATAGGTTATACGTTATACGTTATACGGTATACGATATACGTTATGCGTTTTACGTTATTCGTGATACGTTATACGTTATACGTTATACGTTATACGTCATAGGTTATACGTTATACGTTATACGTTATACATTATACGTTATACGTTATACGTTATACGTTATACGTTATACGTTATACGTTACACGTTATTCGTAATACATTATACGTGATACGGTATACGTTGTACGTCATACGTTATACGTTATACGTTATACGTTATACGTTATAAGTTATACGTTATATAATACGTTATGCGTTATACGTTTTACGTTATTCGTTATACGTTATACGTTATACGTTATACGGTATACGTCATAGGTTATACGTTATACGTTATTCGTTATGCGTTATACGTTATACGTTATACGTTATACGTTATACGTTATACGGTATACGATATACGTTAAGCGTTTAACGTTATTCGTGATACGTTATACGTTATACGTTATACGTTATACGTTATACGTTATACGTTATACGTAATACGTTATACGTTATACGGTATACGATATACGTTATGCGTTTTACGTTATTCGTGATACGTTATACGTTATACGTTATACGTTATACCTTATACGTTATACGTAATACGTTATACGTTATACATTATACGTTATACGTTATACGTTATACGTTATACGTTATACGTTATACGGTATACGATATACGTTATGCGTTATATGTTATACGATATACGTTATACGTTATACGTTATACGTTATACGTTATACGTTACACGTTATTCGTAATACATTATACGTGATACGGTATACGTTGTACGTTATACGTTATACGTTATACGTTATACGTTATACGTTATACGTTATACGTTATACGTTATACGTTATACGTTATACGTTATACGTTATACGTTATACGTTATACGTTATACGTTATACGTTATACGTTATACGTTATACGTTATACGTTATACGTTATACGTTACATGTTATACGTTCTACGTTATACGTTATACGTTACATGTTATACGTTCTACGTTATACGTTATACGTTATACGTTATACGTTATACGTTATACGTTGTACGTTATAAGTTATACGTTATACGTTATACGTTATACGTTATACGTTATACGTTATACGTTATACGTTATACGTTATACGTTATACGTTATACGTTATACGTTATACGTTATACGTTATACGTTATACGTTATACGTTATACGTCATACGTTAAACGTTATACGTTATTCGTTATACGTTATACGGTATACGATATACTTTATGCGTTATATGTTATACGTTATACGTTATACGTTATACGTTATACGTTATACGTTATACGTTATACGGTATACGATATACGTTATGCGTTTTTCGTTATTCGTGATACGTTATACGTTATACGTTATACGTTATACGTTATACGTTATACGTAATACGTTATACGTTATACGTTATACGTAATACGTTATACGTTATACGTTATACGATATACGTGATATGTTATACGTTATACGTTATACGTCATAGGTTATACGTTACACGTTATTCGATAGGCGTTATACGTTATACGTTATACGTTATACGTTATACGTTATACGTTATACGTTATACGTTATACGTTATACGTTATACGTTATACGTTATACGTTATACGTTATACGTTATACGTTATACGTTATACGTTATACGTTATACGTTATACGTTATACGTTACACGTTATACGTTCTACGTTATACGTTATACGTTACATGTTATACGTTATACGTTATACGTGATACGTTATACGTTATACGTTATACGTTATACGTTATACGTTATACGTTATACGTTATACGTTACATGTTATACGTTCTACGTTATACGTTATACGTTACATGTTATACGTTCTACGTTATACGTTATACGTTACATGTTATACGTTATACGTTATACGTGATACGTTATACGTTATACGTTATACGTTATACGTTATACGTTATACGTTATACGTTATACGTTATACGTTACATGTTATACGTTCTACGTTATACGTTATACGTTACATGTTATACGTTCTACGTTATACGTTATACGTTATACGTTATACGTTATACGTTGTACGTTATAAGTTATACGTTATACGTTATACGATATACGTTATACGTTATACGTTATACGTTATACGTTATACGTTATACGTTATACTTTATACGTTATACGTTATACGTTATACGTTATACGTTATACGTTATACGTCATACGTTATACGTTATACGTTATACGTTATACGTTATACGTTATACGTTATACGTTGTACGTTATAAGTTATACGTTATACGTTATACGTTATACGTTATACGTTATACGTTATACGTTATACGTTATACGTTATACGTTATACGTTATACGTTATACGTTATACGTTATACGTTATACGTTATACGTTATACGTTATACGTTATACGTCATACGTTATACGTTATACGTTATTCGTTATAAGTTATACGGTATACGATATACGTTATGCGTTATATGTTATACGTTATACGTTATACGTTATACGTTATACGTTATACGTTATATGTTATACGTTATACGGTATACGATATACGTTATGCGTTATACGTTATACGTTATACGTTATACGTTATACGTTATACGTTATACGTTATACGTTATACGGTATACGATATACGTTATTCGTTTTACGTTATTCGTGATACGTTATACGTTATACGTAATACGTTATACGTTATACGTTATACGTAATACGTTATACGTTACACGTTATACGATATACGTTATACGTTATACGTTATACGTTATACGTCATAGGTTATACGTTATACGTTATTCGTTAGGCGTTATACGTTATACGTTATACGTTATACGTTATACGTTATACGTTATACGGTATACGATATACGTTATGCGTTATATGTTATACGATATACGTTATACGTTATACGTTATACGTTATACGTTATACGTTACACGTTATTCGTAATACATTATACGTGATACGGTATACGTTGTACGTTATACGTTATACGTTATACGTTATACGTTATACGTTATACGTTATACGTTATACGTTATACGTTATACGTTATACGTTATACGTTATACGTTATACGTTATACGTTATACGTTATACGTTATACGTTATACGTTATACGTTATACGTTATACGTTACATGTTATACGTTCTACGTTATACGTTATACGTTATACGTTATACGTTATACGTTATACGTTATACGTTATACGTTATACGTTATACGTTATACGTTATACGTTATACGTTATACGTTATACGTTATACGTTACACGTTATACGTTATACGTTATACGTTATTCGTTATGCGTTATACGTTATACGTTATACGTTATACGTTATACGTTATACGTTATACGTTATACGGTATACGATATACGTTATGCGTTTTACGTTATTCGTGATACGTTATACGTTATACGTTATACGTTATACGTCATTGGTTATACGTTATACGTTATACGGTATACGATATACGTTATGCGTTTTACGTTATTCGTGATACGTTATACGTTATACGTTATACGTTATACGTCATAGGTTATACGTTATACGTTATACGTTATACATTATACGTTATACGTTATACGTTATACGTTATACGTTATACGTTATACGGTATACGATATACGTTATGCGTTTTTCGTTATTCGTGATACGTTATACGTTATACGTTATACGTTATACGTTATACGTTATACGTAATACGTTATACGTTATACGTTATACGTAATACGTTATACGTTATACGTTATACGATATACGTGATATGTTATACGTTATACGTTATACGTCATAGGTTATACGTTACACGTTATTCGTTAGGCGTTATACGTTATACGTTATACGTTATACGTTATACGTTATACGTTATACGTTATACGTTATACGTTATACGTTATACGTTATACGTTATACGTTATACGTTATACGTTATACGTTATACGTTATACGTTATACGTTATACGTTATACGTTATACGTTATACGTTATACGTTATACGTTACACGTTATACGTTCTACGTTATACGTTATACGTTACATGTTATACGTTATACGTTATACGTGATACGTTATACGTTATACGTTATACGTTATACGTTATACGTTATACGTTATACGTTATACGTTACATGTTATACGTTCTACGTTATACGTTATACGTTACATGTTATACGTTCTACGTTATACGTTATACGTTACATGTTATACGTTATACGTTATACGTGATACGTTATACGTTATACGTTATACGTTATACGTTATACGTTATACGTTATACGTTATACGTTATACGTTACATGTTATACGTTCTACGTTATACGTTATACGTTACATGTTATACGTTCTACGTTATACGTTATACGTTATACGTTATACGTTATACGTTGTACGTTATAAGTTATACGTTATACGTTATACGTTATACGTTATACGTTATACGTTATACGTTATACGTTATACGTTATACGTTATACTTTATACGTTATACGTTATACGTTATACGTTATACGTTATACGTTATACGTCATACGTTATACGTTATACGTTATACGTTATACGTTATACGTTATACGTTATACGTTGTACGTTATAAGTTATACGTTATACGTTATACGTTATACGTTATACGTTATACGTTATACGTTATACGTTATACGTTATACGTTATACGTTATACGTTATACGTTATACGTTATACGTTATACGTTATACGTTATACGTTATACGTTATACGTCATACGTTATACGTTATACGTTATTCGTTATAAGTTATACGGTATACGATATACGTTATGCGTTATATGTTATACGTTATACGTTATACGTTATACGTTATACGTTATACGTTATATGTTATACGTTATACGGTATACGATATACGTTATGCGTTATACGTTATACGTTATACGTTATACGTTATACGTTATACGTTATACGTTATACGGTATACGATATACGTTATTCGTTTTACGTTATTCGTGATACGTTATACGTTATACGTAATACGTTATACGTTATACGTTATACGTAATACGTTATACGTTACACGTTATACGATATACGTTATACGTTATACGTTATACGTTATACGTCATAGGTTATACGTTATACGTTATTCGTTAGGCGTTATACGTTATACGTTATACGTTATACGTTATACGTTATACGTTATACGTTATACGGTATACGATATACGTTATGCGTTATATGTTATACGATATACGTTATACGTTATACGTTATACGTTATACATTATACGTTACACGTTATTCGTAATACATTATACGTGATACGGTATACGTTGTACGTTATACGTTATACGTTATACGTTATACGTTATACGTTATACGTTATACGTTATACGTTATACGTTATACGTTATACGTTATACGTTATACGTTATACGGTATACGATATACGTTATGCGTTTTACGTTATTCGTGATACGTTATACGTTATACGTTATACGTTATACGTCATTGGTTATACGTTATACGTTATACGGTATACGATATACGTTATGCGTTTTACGTTATTCGTGATACGTTATACGTTATACGTTATACGTTATACGTCATAGGTTATACGTTATACGTTATACGTTATACATTATACGTTATACGTTATACGTTATACGTTATACGTTATACGTTATACGTTACACGTTATTCGTAATACATTATACGTGATACGGTATACGTTATACGTTATACGTTATACGTTATACGTTATACGTTATACGTTACATGTTATACGTTCTACGTTATACGTTATACGTTATACGTTATACGTTATACGTTATACGTTATACGTTATACGTTATACGTTATACGTTATACGTTATACGTTATACGTTATACGTTATACGTTACACGTTATACGTTATACGTTATACGTTATTCGTTATGCGTTATACGTTATACGTTATACGTTATACGTTATACGTTATACGTTATACGTTATACGGTATACGATATACGTTATGCGTTTTACGTTATTCGTGATACGTTATACGTTATACGTTATACGTTATACGTCATTGGTTATACGTTATACGTTATACGGTATACGATATACGTTATGCGTTTTACGTTATTCGTGATACGTTATACGTTATACGTTATACGTTATACGTCATAGGTTATACGTTATACGTTATACGTTATACATTATACGTTATACGTTATACGTTATTCGTTATACGTTATACGTTATACGTTACACGTTATTCGTAATACATTATACGTGATACGGTATACGTTGTACGTCATACGTTATACGTTATACGTTAAACGTTATAAGTTATACGTTATATAATACGTTATACGTTATACGTTTTACGTTATTCGTTATACGTTATACGTTATACGTTATACGGTATACGTCATAGGTTATACGTTATACGTTATTCGTTATGCGTTATACGTTATACGTTATACGTTATACGTTATACGTTATACGTTATACGGTATACGATATACGTTATGCGTTTAACGTTATTCGTGATACGTTATACGTTATACGTTATACGTTATACGTTATACGTTATACGTTATACGTTATACGTTATACGTTATACGTTATACGTTATACGTAATACGTTATACGTTATACGGTATACGATATACGTTATGCGTTTTACGTTATTCGTGATACGTTATACGTTATACGTTATACGTTATACCTTATACGTTATACGTAATACGTTATACGTTATACATTATACGTTATACGTTATACGTTATACGTTATACGGTATACGATATACGTTATGCGTTATATGTTATACGATATACGTTATACGTTATACGTTATACGTTATACGTTATACGTTACACGTTATTCGTAATACATTATACGTGATACGGTATACGTTGTACGTTATACGTTATACGTTATACGTTATACGTTATACGTTATACGTTATACGTTATACGTTATACGTTATACGTTATACGTTATACGTTATACGTTATACGTTATACGTTATACGTTATACGTTATACGTTATACGTTATACGTTATACGTTATACGTTATACGTTATACGTTATACGTTACATGTTATACGTTCTACGTTATACGTTATACGTTATACGTTATACGTTATACGTTATACGTTATACGTTATACGTTATACGTTATACGTTATACGTTATACGTTATACGTTATACGTTATACGTTATACGTTATACGTTACACGTTATACGTTATACGTTATACGTTATACGTTATTCGTTATACGTTATACGTTATACGTTATACGTTATACGTTAGACGTTACACGTTATACGTTATACGTTATACGTTATTCGTTATGCGTTATACGTTATACGTTATACGTTATACGTTATACGTTATACGTTATACGTTATACGGTATACGATATACGTTATGCGTTTTACGTTATTCGTGATACGTTATACGTTATACGTTATACGTTATACGTTATACGTTACACGTTATACGTTATACGTTATACGTTATTCGTTATGCGTTATACGTTATACGTTATACGTTATACGTTATACGTTATACGTTACAACGGTATGAGTAGTTTTCCCCTAGGCCGTTCTAGTTATTCGTTTCGAGCATCAGAACTGCGAAAATTTGGAGTTTCTCAAGCGTTTCTTACCTCAAAACTGCCATATCTCGCGAACGGATTGACCAATCCGCAAAGTTTCTGTTGCATCTGAAAGTAGAAACTAGCCCCATTACAACGGTATGAGTAGTTTTCCCCTAGGCCGTTCTAGTTATTCGTTTCGAGCATCAGAACTGCGAAAA